>NC_041059.1:4052864-4112864 GCF_900634775.1 Gouania willdenowi
TTTTTTACCATTGTAATGTATTTCTGCAATCAACTAAAATAAAAACTATTTAAAGAAACATGAACACTTAAATCTATTCTGTGGTTCATACTGTAGTTTATTTTGGCTGGTGGAACATCTGGTTGGCTAGTAACTTTAAGAATCTATTACTAGCCATGCTGGCTGGTGATCTAAAAAGTTATTTTAAAGCCCTGGTCGAAAGTGCAAAATGACCAAAATGTGTGTTATCACTCATTCATTCCACCATTATGTTCTATGATTGTTTTTTCACAGAATTTTGAGCAATATGTTGTTTTCAGACAAAGGGGGGACTGGAACCAAAAAAGTTGCAGAACTTCTGGTCTAACAAACCAAGCCAATCCTCAGAAAACTAAATAGCAGATGAAATATAACTGAGCATCATTTAGAAATATTAATTTAATCACATTATTCCAGGGGCATCCTTAGCATTACACATCATACTGTAGCTATTCCTGCATTTATTTTTAACGCCACTTCTTACATTCAGTGACATTTGATTCTAATTGTGCTTTAGATGGAGCACAGATCATCATCTTTAATGCTAGTTAGTGCTAATAATAGCTTAATGATAATGTTAGCTCAATGTTTGGCTAATGCTAATTAATGTTAATGCTTTGTTAATGCTATGCTAATGCTAAAGTTAGTTAATGCTAGTTATTGTTAATGCTAGCTAGTGCAAATAATAGCCTAATGCTAATGCTAGTTTAATGTTTAGCTAATCCTCTTGCTCGTCAATGTTAATGCCAGGCTAATATTAATGCTATGCTAATGATACGATAATGCTAATGTTAGCTAATGCTAGTTAGTACTAATGCTAGCTAGTGCTAATAAAAGCCTAATGCTAATGCTAGTTTAATGTTTGGCTAATGCTAGTTGATGTTAATGCTAGGCTAATGCTAATGCAGTGTTCAATGACTCGGGCCAACGCCTGCATTCTCACTTGCATTTTCTTCAGGAAATGTAAATATTCTAGTTGTACATGTTACACACAAATCTCGTGACGGTTTATATGATTAATTCTTTTTTCCTCCCCCCCCCCGGCAAGAATATCAAACTCCGCCTACGAATCTAGCCTCGATTTGTAATTAACCACTTCCTGCATTCAGTGACATTTAATTATAATTAATATTGCATTTATATATTTATTACAAATTGGATTTCAGACCTCCATTAAACGCTGTCTACATAGTGACCACAGGTGATATGTGGATCTCTCTGACTCCACACAGATAAACCTCTTTTGCAGTGATTTAGTGGATAGAGTCCTGAGTTAGACTGGCTCCTGTAACTCAATATATGCAAATGTCAGCCAGGCAAGGTTCACTTGTAGCGATTATCCATGTACACGATCTGTGATTAAGCCCGAGCGGCGCGGTGTACATTGATTGAGAGAACACATTTCCAAATGGCCCCGGTGTCTCATTACACTTCTTTTTTTCCTCTTAACCCACTCAGTGATTACCAGCAGGTTTGGTGCTCGTTATTCCAGCTCAGTCATAATAATCAGTTAGCCATTAAGTGGCTTATTGCTACCTTCAAAAAGAACATAAACCTTTAAATATTTTATAAATATTCTTTAGTGAACAAAGTACGAGATCTAAAGCCCTAAATTAGACATAGACACATACACACTGGTATGGTACTGCAGCAAAAATGAAAAACTAACTTACTAATCATTTTGCAGGAAACATCCTCACTGATGTTTTCCCTTTTTTTTCCGTCACAGAATTCTGGTGCATTTCAACTCCTTCGGCAATTGACTGATTTTGACAATTAAGATATCAAAAAGTGTAAAAAAGTCAGCACAGGGGTGTTAGTATTTTTGTGATTTGTGACTTTTATCATTTGTATTTTAATCTTTTTTGTTCAAAAATGTCCCTGTTTATTTTGATTGGGAATTTCAGCATTTTAAGATTTAACAGCTTTACCTTTTAATTTCAGCTGTTCGGCCATTCTTTAATGGATTTCAACCATTCAACTTTTAAAATATTCAGCTATTTGATGGCTAATGCTAGAATAATGCTAATGCTGAGCTAATGTTAGCTAATGGTATTGCTGGGTTAATGCTAGGCTAATGTTAATACTATAGGTTAATACTATTGTTAGTAAATGTTAATGCTGGTAAATCTTATTGCTGTTTGAATGTTTTCTGTTGCACTTTTTAATCATGTAAAGCACATTAAGTTGCTTATTGTATGATATATATACAAATACATTTGCCTTGCCTAGTGCTAATAATAGCCTAATGTTAATGCTAGTTTAATGTTTGGCTAATGCTAATGCTAGTTATTGCTAGTTAGCGTTAATGTTAGCTAGTGCTAATAATAGCCTATTGTTAATGCTACTTTATGTTAATGCTAGGCTAAGGCCATTGCTATAATAATGCTGTTAGTTAATGCTAGTTAGTGTTAATGCTGGCTAATGCTAGTAATAGCCTAATGCTAATACTAGTTTAATGTTTGGCTAATGCTAGTTGATGTTAATGCTAGGCTAATGCTAATGCCAATGCTAATGCGAATGCTAATGCTAATGCTAGGTAATACTAATACTAATGCAGTGTTTGGCGTGACCGGCCATTAGCATAATGTCTCTGAATTGCGGTATAATCATTGCATGTATCATCGTGAAAGAGAAGTATTTCCAAAGCAATATAGTGAGTGGTTGGGTTAAAAAAAAAAAAAAAAAAAGTAAAGTCAGCCTTCAACAACGTCCTGATAATTTAATCTCATGCAATTTACTGAACAGTTTTTTCCTCCTTGTTAACAGAATTGGGAGGTTTCAAAGGAGCATTTCTCCGTTTCCAGAGAACCAATCGGTGCTGCTGCTGCTTTATAGATCCAAGTTCAACTAAAAGACCTGAGCGTTTAAGTGTTCAATACTGGGAGGTTGCAAAGGTTATAATTAGCCACTGTGTCTGCTCTGTCAAGCTACGGCAAACCTACACAAGATGCTTCTCTCCAATGTCAAGTACATAGAGTAGAAACCCAATATTACACTGCCAAGCTACTGCATCAGGTTCTGCTGCATGATTCCCTCATGGGAATTCTTCTCACAAGCAAGAAAACAGCAATTATCCATGGACGACAAAGTGAAAGGTGAAAAGATTAGTATTTAGCAGCAACTCAGGGGTTAATCACAAACCGGGGGCAAAAGAAAAAAATTGAATTTAATATAAAGACCAGGGGCAGCAAAGTAGTTTTAGTTCAGGGGCCAAATACGGAGCAGTTTGATCTCAAGTGGGCCACAGAATTGATGCTGTAAAACAAGTAATTTCATCATTATTTTGCCCTAGTTTACACTTCTACGTGTACATAAAATACAAAATATGTAAGAAACTGACAATGTCCAAGCAATAAGTGACATATATCAGTCCCAACAGGATCTTCACTTTAAATTTGCTGGATATTTGTGAACAATTTCTATTCAATTAAGGGGAAATATATGTAATAATTGAGGGAAACTGAAGGATTTTGTAAGTATTTTGAGTTTTTCCAACAGTTTAACATTAAACATGACTTCCATCATGCAAATTAAGCACCAGGAGTGTTGAGTTTCATTTACACAATGACTCGTGTTTTCTCTATAATTTTTACAAATTGGATGCTCCAAAGGGCCGGATTGGGCCCCCGAGCCATGAGTTGTTCATGTCTGATATAAACCGTTCTAAGACATTAACCATCACAGCAAACACAGTCAATTATTTTGTCAAACTTGGGGAAAAAAATGGCGACATAAACAAACCAGCACTCCTCACCTTTAAAGTGATGCCATGTCTTATTGAATCCATATATTCCACCAAAAAAGGTCTCAAAATCCTCCTAAGACATTCACAAATCCAATGAATCCCAGCATTTAGTCCAAAACACAATGAAAGTGCTATAAAAAAAAAAAAAATGCATGAAGAAAGCAGCTCTGTCCTGATTTCTTCTTACAATATTCTTTATCTCCATGAGGCTCAACGTGTCATCAAAATCGTCTTTTTAGATTAATGTTGTAAATTAATAATAAAATCCTTCTGCTTTATGTTTGCTGCGGTACCATACATGAACTGCTGGGTGCAGTGTCGCTTCACCATTTACATTGTGACGAAGAATTGTACAACAGAAGAAGAACCACCTAAGACAGGTGGAGGATGGTCACATGACTCGAGCGCCAAAAATAAATTGTATTTTTAAAGAACAACAAATTAATTCATATATATTTTCTACAGTCACAATGTTTTATAACACATAAATGTTATAAATATTATAGTAAGAATTGTCTTTTTTTTTATAATTTGGGAAAACTGTAATTAACCTTCTGACCTCTTGGGGGCAATGCTACCCCTGCCTTCCCCCGCAAACTCTGCGTATAGCTAGATCGGTTGTGAAAAAGGTAATGCTGGTAATTTGTGCTGAATACATTTTCAATAAACACCTCAGTGAAAAGACTTTAGGCAAATGTGCTGAGCTGTAGCACAAAGCAGTCGACTATTAGTTTTTATTCAACCCGTGGGGTACATCTATTGTTGGGGACTTTCTCAGCGTACTATAACTACTCAATGAAGGAGACACTGCAGTATGCTCAACATCAAGAAGGCCAGGAGGGTTTCTCCTCCTCTTCTTCATCAAGTCAAGTTTAATTTATCACCCTTAATTATAACCACTGTCTCCAAGGTTTCTGTACCTCCTAAATAATGACACAACAGATCCTACAAGGGATACACAACGCCAGACGGCTTTTCAATTTAAAATAGATGAAACATTAGCTTTTATATCCATGGGTGGAGCGTTAATCTCGATGAGTGTTTCATAATAATACCAAATCACAGGCTGAATCCTAAGGTTTAACATAAGGAATGTCCCATATGCAAGGAACGGACCAGTGGGCGTGCACTGTCGCTGTTCCCGCTCAACGTTCTTGAAGCTAAAATACAGTGCTTAGGGGTGCTTCCATCTTGCAAACTTGATGTCATTTGGAGCCAGAGTCTGTACAGTAGGGTCTGGTGGGAGGAGCTCTGGTAACAAGCCCCGCCCATTTAGCTTAATGCCCTCATGGCTTACACAAGCCCAGCTACGCCAAGATCATAAGTATCTTTGCCTCTGGAAATTCTACCAACGTCTTGTTCAGATCATAACCATAATATATTTAGACTCAAATATTTAGTGAAATGGTGTTTCGGTTTTCCTTCACGACGTAACTGCTATTAACTAAGGGCTCTACTCTCCCATGTGCGTAAGTCCAAGAAGCCGCACAGTGGCGCTGTTTTTGGCTGTGTGCCAAAAATCAGTCGCTATGCGCCATCATCCCAGTTACACACTGTGGGTGGAGCAGCCTTGAAATGTGGGCGTTCCCATTCAAATCTGGCTTTACGCACATTCTCCGGTGTGCGTAAGTCCTTTTCATCTTACACGCTTCTAACCCTGGAATAAGTGCAGCGCCCTCATAAGGTGAAACATTATATTGTACTAGAAATATGGACTGAGTTACATTTAAAGCCACACGGACTCATGCGTCGCGCAGCAGCAGCTGTGATCACTCAGCTGCTGCTGCTGCACGATGAATTAAAACTCTGACAGACGCAGACTTCTGTCCACGTTGGTCACAGTGATTCAACTATTTTCATGCTATATCCAACATAAAGTCACAGTTTGATCCACTACAGAGTGAAACAAGCTGTCGTATGCAGATGAAGATGGACCACAAACCGTTCCCACACATACTGTATATTAATGAGGCTCTGCTCAGGTCACTTTAAAGTATTTATATTTAAAACTGTGTATTATAGAAGCCAATAGTTCTGTTTCACTGCAAACTTCCCTCTGTATTAAAGCAGGACGTATTGTATTTATTTAATTGCATAATTGTGACCATCACCAGCCCTCTCTATGGAATGGTAAGATTGGTGGCACATAGGGAAGCTTGCATTCCTCACCGGGCGAATGAATGCATGACTGGAGGATATTTATTGTTTTACCAAGATCTTCTTATGATTGTTATATTCATAAAGTTGAAGAATAGCAGAAATCAGTGCTGCTCTTCGCGTAAATTCCAGAGTCTGGGTAGTTCTAGAATGAGACGAGAAAAAATGCTTTGAGTGTGAGACAAGACCTTTAAAATGTGATCTGGACTACTACACCACTGGTCAGAAGTTGTCTTCCGTGTACGGCTTATATAAACCGTCTAGTTGTTAAATACCACTAATTTACCTTCACTAGTCAGCAATGGACCATTCACCCTTTCTCCAAATATAGTGCAAACACTATTATCCAGCAGCACTGTATTGTGTCATTAGAGCATGGAGCAATTAATTGCAGCGCTATTATGAGGAGCATTTTGACAGGCTGTGCTGACATGCCAGTGAACCCCGAAATCATTTACAGTCAGCCCTAATCAAACACAGGTGCAGCAGCAGTAATTACCAGTGAGGTACGTGACACCATCACGCCACACACAATACACACTCTACGTAAGCGTAGATCTCACTTTGACTCTAGATCATTTATCAACGTTCCATTTATTTCTGAATGCAGGACACAAAAGTCCAATCAAATAAAACACAACTGTGGGTGTTTTTAGAGGTGATAAAGTGATAAAACTCTATCAATTTGTGCTGTTGTTCTTGCTTATTTTTAGCTCAGTGCTGATAAAACAGCTTCATCCACTCAGTGAAGGGAAATAAAAATGCCAACTACAGAATTTGGAAAAGCACTAATTACCAGGACATCGATCTGGAATCATCATCAGCCTAATGAAGCTGTCTATAGCCCATTTTATTATTAATGGAGCAGAAAAGACTGGATTTCCTTTGATTTCTGTTACAAAGACAACAAACGAGTGATTCTTTTCATTCTGAAAGCATGACTCAACGCTTTTGCCTGGGATTTTTAATATTTTGAGCCGATTTTGCTTATTATTACCAATTTTGTGCCACAAAACCAAACTTGCCATATTTTAACCTATTCTCATCACTTTTCTTGTCTTCCTTTGCTCCTTTTAATGCATTTTTGCTACATTACTCCCATTTCTGCCACTTCTGAATACCTTTTCTGCACATTTTTTCAACTTTCAAGACATTTTTGTCACTTATAACAATTTCCGCAACTTTTACCAACTAATGTCACATATGTTGACCCATTATTGTCAATTTTAAATTTTTGCAAATTAACCACATTCCGAGATTTGCAATGCCCATTATTTGCCAGTTTTAAAAAAAATTGGTTCTACTTTTTAAATTACATGATCCCAAATCCCCCGTCCCACCATTTCTGCCACTTTTAAGCTAATATTGACACTTTAAACCCTTTTTACCACTTTTTTTTGTCCGTTTTTGGCCACTCTGCTTTGCAACTTTTAGCCAATTTCTGTGGTTTTAAAATCCCATTTCACCACCTTTTCCACCATTTTTGGTCTAAAGATTAATCAAACCCGTCATGTTTTTTAAAATTAATTTTTGAATTGCAATTTATGTTCACTACGCAGCCCCACATGTGACATGGTATTGTATATGGTCTATATATATATATATATATTTATGCCAACAAAATACTAATTAATTATATTAATATTATGTAGTGTTAATATAGTATTAGTATTTTGTGGCCAGAATTATTTTTTTAATTTTTTCACCATGTCATATCTGGGTCTCCATAGTTTCCAACTAAAGTAATTTCAATATAAAAACCATATTTTGTGCTGTTGCGCTCCCCTATTGAAGAATAAAAAACTTCACACACATTCAAGCCCGATTCATCTTCAAAAGTCACAAAAACAACATAAAACGTGCAGTCTCATATTTCAGAACAGTTATAATAAAGTATCTTAGAGTGCAAAGAAAAAAAAAAACACCTTTTTTCCATGTATTTTTCAGGCTCAATGTCCCATTATTGTAGTTCCTTTTTTACTCTTTACATTCCAGGACAAAACAACATTAGCTTGATTAGCATATGGCCTCCAATGTTAATTAACGTGATTTGACACAGGGAGCTAATACTGCCTGTTTTGTAGTATTTAATTTAACAAAAAGCAAAACATTAATTATAATTGTTACTAATGCTTCTGGCATGCAATATTCTCATTAGTAATTTCCATTTATTTGATATCAGCAAAGGCAGAGCGAGGACGGAGAGAGAGAGAGAGAGAGAGAGAGAGAGAGAGGTGTGAAGACAGAAATGCATTTAGCGTGCACGAAGGAGAAAAATCAAAAAGATCAGTGAAAAGATAGAAAAACGGTCATGCTGCGAGGAGCTGCCGCTAAGCCGTGGAGAAGATGGAGAAAACAAACACACCTACACTTGTTCTTTACACGTATGTGGTTATTTTGACTTCTCTGAAGGCCACTCGATGGGTTTAAGGTGAAATTACAGATTAAATTCAAAGCTGTGGATGAATCTGATGCATGTGACACCTGAGGCTCTTAGTAACTGTTGTCAAGCTCATTGGAAAATAAAAAGCGTTTGTAAAAAAAAAAAAATGTCATTTAACCGAAGCTTAACGTATCCAGAAGGCTTTGTTTTCAGAACACAGGAGACTTTGTTGTGTTGAAGTGAGATAACTGATCTTTTTTCAGAGCTTAGAAACATGCTACTTAGCATGCGGCGGCGGCGGCGGCGGCTACAAACAAGCCCGGGGTGGGTGAGACAGAGAGAGATTGATATGCGTGCACTTCTGATCGTTCAACCAACACAAGCTTACTTTACCGCTTCTGTGCTTTATGCATATTTGTGTTTATGGAATTTGCAATCGATTGTTACAATTACATGCGCGGCTAGACAGAAAAAACGTTGTCAAAACTGATGTGCTACGCTGAGTCAAGATTTCTACAAAAACACTTCAAATGGGTAAGGTGTAGGTAGGAACACCTGTGCTTTACAAACATCACACAAACATTTAACTGTGAGGAGCCACTGAACCAATAACACAGGCTAAATACAATAGCGCTAATAGCTATAATTAATACTTCCTCATGGTTAGATTTAAAAAGCCTCAGAATTTAAAGTCAGGTTTGATCTGTTTAAAGGTAATCTGATGAATTTATATAATTAAAAGGTTTCTGAAATGTGATTTAATCCTGAATGTTTTATGTTTGCAGATGATACAATCATAATTTGTTGTGGAAAAAAAAACAAAAAACTTTTGTTTAAAAAGAAATTAAAAATAGAAAAATAACCTGGTTTGATATAAACAAAATATCACTTAACATTGCAAAAAAAACGAAATTTATCATTTTTGGAACCTAAAATGAGGTATTTGAAGATAAAAAGAAGATAAAATTGAATGTGCCTTCAATAGTGAAATCTCAAAAACACTTTGTGTGTTATAGGAAATAAAAGATTTACTTCATTACAATGAATTACTTGTTTACTATTTGTTGTACTTTGATACTGCCATATATGATGTACTGCATAGAACTCGAGGGAACCACTTTCAAAACCATCATAAATTATATTGTTTTATTGCTTAAAAAAAAAAAGAAAAAAGGCCGTAGAGTTGATAAACAAAGCAGGATATTATGACCACACACAGACAGCATTTGTTAAAGCAAAACTTGTGAAATTTAAAGATATTGTTTATTATAAAATAACAAAGATAATGTTCAAAGCTAATTTAAACGCTCTTCCAGAAAGCATTCAAAAATATGTCTCACTACAGAGCATCACATACACCCTAAGATATCAATTTATGTTTATTTATCCAAAAGCAAAATTTATTATGTTATATGTTATAAACCCTTTGATTGTTTGTAAACATTGTGACATATTTTGTTGAGTTGTGACATATTTTAGCCTGGAGGGCAACCACCATTAATATATATAAACACTAGATGACTTATCCGCGCTGTTAGACAAAGAGGAGCGACGTAGCAACGTGGCGGCCATTTTACCTCAGACAGCTGGTCCCGCTCTTTACATCGATGTCAATAGTGGATGTAATATTTAAATAACCCTAACTTGCTCAATAGTCAACCAAGCGGCAATTTCAACATGTACAAGCATCCTATGTCATACTTACGTATAATAGGGTTTGTAATAAGGCAAAACGTTTGTAAATATGTCAATATTTCATTGAGTTAAGGGTATTATTGTTTAAATACCCTTAACTACTAGCTACCGTAGAGCGCGTCGGAATTTCAGAACGTCAGTTGTCGGAGGCTGCTGTTGAGCTTATATATATCTATGCATTAACCAGCGCCGTTTCCTGTTTTTGCCTCCAGCGCCATTAAGGGGTCTGTAGGGGTTATATTGTGGAATAATACAAAAAATAATAAGAATGAGTGATGCTCTATTTAATTCAATACTATTCAATATATTTTAGAGAGTTATATGAATGTTAAATGTTGTACTGTATATAAAAGAAAGTACATGTGTATGTATATATATATATATATATATAGAGAGAGAGAGATTTTTTTATTTATCTTTTATTTATTTTTTTGCATTATATGATAAAAGGCAACTCAAATGTACTTGTTCAATGCTTGCATTTATTTTGCGTGTATTATTGGAAAAGTGAACTTGAATGTTATGAATTATGTTTGAAGATTTTGTTAGACTGAAAACTGTATTAACTGTAAACCTGGTTCTAAACTTAAGTTTGTGTTGTTCAAAATTTTTCTCTAAGATTTGAATCACTTTGAACTCAAAAAAACACAAATGAAATTGTTACATTTCTGCAAGATATAGGCCTACATAACGTTGTAGACATACACATATAGAACCGCACTAAGCATTCCTAGGTGAATAAAATATGTTGAATAAAACATAGTGTGGCTGAGTGTCTGTTTTCAGTTATCGTGAGTTTCCGTGAACACTCGTAAGAGCTGGTCCCTTTAAACAATGTCGCTGCAAGGAATTGTGGGTCAACATTATGTGGTCTCCTTTAGTAAAGGATGTATCAGTGTTTCCTAGGCTAAAGGAAGTTATAAAGGAAGCATTGAGATTCCTTTCCTTAGCTTTTAGAGAACTGTAACAATCCTTATCATGGCCCCCACTCAAACACTTCAGGGGTCAAGGAAAAGTAAATAGGAAAGGAGATAGGAGGGAATATTCGGACACACTTTCAGCTAGATCAGGGGTGCCCAATCCTGGTCCTCGAGGGCCACTGTTCAGCATGTTTTAGATGTTTCCCTCTTCCAGCACACCTGATTCAAATGATATAATAGTTGTCAGGCTTCTGCAGAGCTTGATGATGAGTTGATGATTTGAATCAGGTGTGTTGGAAGACAGAAACATCTAAAACATGCTGGATAGTGGCCCTTGAGGACCAGGATTGGGCACCCCTGAGCTAGATAGTGAGAGAGGCTTGATTGGGAACGGGCCACACCTGAGTGCAAAACAGGAGGGTGCTAATCACTCAGAGAGGTAGAGACATGATCAGGAAGAGCTGAGAAACAGAAAAATACATGAAACAAGACAGACTGGAAACTCAACAGAATGAACAAAAACAGAGGACCACAAGGGCTGAAGTCAACTAAAACTAAACAGAAGCTGACACCGTCTAGTTTACAGGTACCGTACCTGTAACTTTTGATGTTGTCTCTCAGCTCACCACATTTTTATTAAACACCTTCAGAACTTTTTCAGATGTCCTGCTCACAAACATCCACATGAACAGACGGACGGACAAAAGGACAAACTCCTTGGCAGAGGTAATAAAACTTTTTTTTTTTTTTCAGTGATCTATAGGCTATATTCATTAAAAAAAATCAAATACTGTTATGGCATTTACAGTGTTTTTATTAATGTATCTGTCTGTTTTTTTCTGTTGTGGCAATAAATTATAAATAAAAGTGGATATTCATATTTTTGTGATTTGAAACCAAACAAGTTAACCCACGTTGGCTCATATTTCTTCTTTACATAACTTAAAGTTATGTTTTAAGGGCCCCATTTTAAGCAGGGCACCTAGAAACAGAGTTGTGTAATTAATTAAAGTGTGGTTAGTATTTTACTTGAGTATTTATTTTTGGTGATTTTAACTTTTACGCCTTACTTTTTTTTTTTTTTTTTTAACAAATATCTGTACTTTCTACTCCTTACATTTTGAAAATGAGCTCGTTACTTTTAAAATATTTGAAGATGATATCACGACGTAATAAGACGTGAACCAACAACTGCGTACAGTAACTGTTTGTGAAAGGCTTTTCAGCAGAGCGACTCATTTTCAGAGCAAAAAAAGCCACGCCTCCATTCCACAAACATGGAGACCATGATTCTCTTGAGGCTAAATTAAACATTTTGATAGTTTGATTTTTTTTTTTTTTTTTTTTTTTTAGGTCACTTAGTTTTTAAAAATGTTAACCTCAAAGCTGTTCTGGGTTTAATTGAGCATTTGTAATTTATGTTTTTTCTTCAAACATTTTATTTACAAATTGTATTTGAGTGCTAAATTCTCAGGTGTTCAAAGTCAATAAAACGTGTTTTCATGTCCCAGTTTTCTGCAAGTTCTTAAATTTTTTTTTTTTTAAAAAAGATATGAAATTTTCTAGTTGCACATTTAGATGCATGTACTTTTATACTTTTACTCAAGTAGGGGAGCAACTTCAATATTTTGACTTTTACCAGAATCATTTTTAATTCAAGTATCTATACTTTTAATTGAGTATATTGAAGACTAGTACTTTTGTCACCTCTGGGGGTCATAAGGTGTGTTCTCCCTGGAGGAGAGGGGAGGTACCATTGTTCCGATCTGATTCAGCTGAATCAAACCTCCTCATTATTCATGAAGATAAACCTGCCAGAGCTAAAGGCCTCTCTGAGAAATCTGGAGCTGTGATCCAAACCTTTCGGGTCTGAAGTGTAATCTATTCCAATCCGATGTTGATGTAAATATAAAACTAACTGAGCTACAGTAGATGGCAGAAAATAGGATTTCCTAAATGTTTTTGAACAACTAGCCTGAGGAGATGAAGTCACATTTGTCCAAAATGACATTGTAAAGTGAGTTAACGATAGTATCAGAGTTAACTTTTCAGCTACTTCCTGTTAGAAAATGTGCAACACTTTAATGGAGGATTAAAGTGCAAGTAGACACTGCAGAAATCATTGGAGTGATTTTCAAAATTTTATGCGATTGGCAGTCATATTCAGACAATTAATTATTTATTATTTTTCTGTTGCAACGTTGCACAAGAGATTTGAAACCCCTGCTGTTTTAATGAAACGTGTTCAAACTCATGCAGAAGCTACAAACACACACTGTGGTTCACACTGTGTTCAGTGTGACTCTCTGTTGCTGCAGGAGAACTTCAGACCTCAGTTTCCCTTTTTTTTAACCCACAGGCTCTGTTGTGTTGCCAGCATTTACAGTGTGTGTGTATATATATATGCGCGCTTTGGTCCTACAGCAAATGTCAAACTCAAGGCCCGGGGGCCAAATCCGGCCCTTTTAAACATCCAATCCGGCCCGCATGGTGAAGTAAAAATGACTGAGAAAACATGAATCATTGTCTAAATTACTAAATATGTTAGTTGTAGATATCTCAGTAGGGTTGCAAAGGGGTGTAAAATGTCTGCCAAATTTCCACGGGAACTAAAGCTCTGGAATTTTGAGAAAATTTTTCATGGGAATTATTTATTGAAATTAACCGAAAATTGAGAAATTTTACATCACTGTATCATATCCAAACATAAGCAAATAAAAAATAATACACTTTAAAAAACACAACATAAGTTCATTTATTTGGAGGTCTATCTTTACAATTCTTGAAGTGGATTTTTATAAAGTTTGACACAAATTTAAGAATATTTGCAGGGGTTTCCAGTTTTTCCATGCTTCTATAACACGATGGAAGTCATTTTTACTCTTGAATTGTTGGAACAAACCTACAGTAGTTTTTCCAAAATCCTGCTCAATCCTCAAATTATTTGACAAAAAGTCCCCAAATTAAATGAATATTGTCACTACCTTCCACTTTCTCTTATTGCTTGGAATTTGGCCACGGTTACGTGATTTATTCTGCTTCATGTTTACATGGAAATAGTCATTCCAATCTGAGGGTTACATGGAAAACAGGTTTATTTGCCTTTATTCCATTCCACTTTAGGTCTTGGAGTTGGGAAGGGTTCTTATTGGACAGGGGGAGAACGTGACGTATCACGTCTATCGGAAAAAAACACATAACAAACCTTGTATTTTCGGTTACAATATAGAAGACCACATAAGAACTGTTTTCAATTTTATTTGTTATTGTAGTTTTGAAGCAGCAGCTCGAAAATAAACTGTTTCACTTTGGTCCGCTGAGCAGGAGAAGAGAAAACTGTATTTTGGTCAATCAAAGCCAACGATTAACGCAACGGCTGTTTTACCTCCGTCTACTCCGTCATTAGTGAAACTCTGGTGCTTCATGTCTCGGTGAAGCCTGTTCCGTTTGCCGATGTCTGTGTGCTCGTAATAAATCCACATGTTTATGCTTCCATACGTCCACTCTTTTCATTATATCCGTGTCTTCTAAGTCTCTTAACAAATAAAATAGTCTAGGCTCCAGTCCGGGCGGCCATCTTGGACTATGTCGTCATCAGCACGTCGTCGCTGCAAGTTGCGCATGCGCAGAACGACGTGAATTAACCTAAAGCGCAATTAAGTGTTAGCAAGACTGAGTAATTACTTAATTGAGAATCAAAATCAGAATAAACCAACCACCTAATTCAGATTTAAGTTTAATTCGGAATTACATTTGCATTAGGAATTAATAAATGTTTACAAGGTCTGTTTAAAGAGGATTTAACTTTTATTATGAATTAAAGGGGAATTAAAGCTCCCATGTAAACGTGGCCATAGCTTAGAACTGATCTATAACGTATCCGTATTATTTGGCGTAAAACTAAAATCAGTTAGACACACCCCTGTCCTACAGTGAACGTGTATATCACTTTACATGGTTTTTGATTTGAGTTCTCCAAGCTTTCTTTTAGTTTTCCTTGCTTCCTGGTTGTGTTTGAATTCAGCGTCAGCCTGCCTGGCTACAGCTCCTCGTTTGCTTTTTTCCAAAATCAGTGGGTATTGAACATGAACAGACGGATGGATCATTTCGGACTGAAGCAGCAGGTCTGGGCCTTATGCTGGTTGGAGTCTGCTCCGACAATGCCAAGGATATTAGACGTTAGAGGGAGATGACTTGCTGTGAAAATCTCTGAAGGGAACGGCAAAAAGAAGAATAGTGGTATTTCACCAGCAGTAGGGGTCTCCCACTTATTCTACACCTCTCAGGTCTCTTCACAGCACCAGACTAAATTCAAGTGCAACAGGGTTTCGTTTTCCCACTGAATCCAATAACATATAAAGAAGCGAAACTCAACAAGTATATACTTTGAAAACAAGGGAATCAAACCAATCAGAAACAAAGAAATGCTCAATACGTTCAATATTGGAATACTATATATAAGGAAAAGGAAGCATTTTAAATACATTTAATAATCATTTATAAGCTATCAATGATTATTAAATATATCTAAAATGCTGTATGATAAAAATTGTCCAGTAGTAAAACATAAAAAGGAAGTCAGTGCTGTAAAAAACCGTGGATGACAAAGGACCTTCAAAATATAATCAGAATTTGTAAAAAAAAAAAAAAAATTCAATAAATAAACTGAGAATAATGCAAAGCAAGGTATATGCACAATATTAAATAGTATAATTAGAAATGAAAATAATGACTATTTCCCATATTTTATGGAAAATAACAGTATAATTAAGGATAAGGAGGAAATGGTAAATAGATCATCAATCATTTTTCCATAAATATTGGACCAGAACTCATCGGAAAAAAAAAAACGGTAGAATGGACGAAAATAGCTGCAGAAGATTCATTTTAGGGTTTTTTTTTTTTTTTTTTCAAGGCTATTGAAATTAATTATTTTGTGCGTTCATTTAAGAAAAGGTTTGCTGGTGACGGCCAAAATAAAAAGATAGAAGGAGGACAAATCTCTACCTCCATCCATTAAACGGAGCAAATAATAATGTTTAAGCAGCCACTGAGTCCCATAAATCGATACATAGAAGTGTTTTTACTTCATTAATAATGTGATTTATTTGTTTCTTCACCAAACAAGGAGGACAGTGACTCACTTGACTTCACCTCCCTCCACGAGACATTTCATTTTGGGCGGATTCATATATTTCCATTGTCCTGGTACCGGTGTCACGAGTTTACCTTGTCCTGAGATCGATTATGAGCATATATGCGTATGCACGCACATGCAACCCTAACCCTACCCTAAAACATGTGTTCGTTCACTTTGGAAACAAGAATAAACAGAACGGGGGGGGGAGGGGGTTAGGGTTAAAATAGGATCCTATACACCACAGAATATGGTATATACTCGTACAGTTTGCAGTATGTAGTACAAAGTGTCTTTTTCTGATGTAAATCTTTAGCCTCCTGCAGCTTTAACTGAACCGCTAACTGTCCATGCTAACATCAGTGATGGTGAATCCTTTCCAAGGTGCTGCGTCGTCCTCCTCCTGAAGACGGTAGAAGTAAATTAAACAAGATTGGTAATTCAGGACGATTTGGAACTAAGGGACAGGCTTCAAAATGAGATATGACAGTGCTTTGATGTAAACTGAATTCATGGTGTTCCTCCACAAGGCGAGCGTGGTCAGAGGTTTTTCTCATCTGCCCAGCCTCATTTCACTCACTTGTCAGAAACGCTGCTTGTGCTGAGGTCGTGATCTGTGGAGAAACAATCACTTCCACATTAGGAATCATCTTGTGATTACTGTAATGCTAATCAGACAGTAATCACCTTAAGAGCCTGTCAAAGGGCCATGATAAAGTGTTGTGAGAGCCACCGTTCTCATCAATGTGACCACACAGCTGACAGAAGTCTCATCCTGTTACAGGCACTGCTTTGAACTGCAGCCAGCAGCAATATGCTGACTGAGATATCCATCCGTCGCCTATTCTTCTTCTTCTAATCTCCTCCCACGGAACACTTTCAATTTGAACTTCTGTTTTGTAAGAAATGTGAGAGCAGGCCTTGAAGCTGGATTTCATATCTCACTGGATGGTGTTTAAAAAAAAAATCATCCATTAATCATCTTTTAATCTGTTTTTGGTCAGCCAAGTGTCAATGGTGATCTATCCATAGATAAACACAATAACAATGTGTCAAGTTAAAAATATTAATGCCCTGTTCTCTCAGATAATCACAAACTTTGACAAATCCAAGCAAAGACAGGTAAACAGGACATCTAGGAATAAATCTCAAGGACTCTAATATTAGAGACTGGGAGACATGAGAACATCACTACTAATTGTGCTTTTCCATTGGCAGTGCTTAATAACTAGGATGGGTTCCTTTCACATTTGATCCGATACTCAGTACCAGGAAATCGGTATTGGTACTTAACGGTAGCAATTTTTGGTATTTTTGTGTGGTAATACCTCAGGGTGGCCAATCCTTGTCCTCAACTATCCAGCATGTTTTAGATGTTTCCCTCTTCCAACACACCTGATTCAAATGATTAACTCATCATCAAGCTTTGCAGAAGCCTGATGACGATCCTGGTCATTTCAATCAGGTGTGTTGGAAGAGGGAAACATCTCAAACATGCTGGATAGTTGAGGACCAGGATTGGCCACCCCTGTAATAAATGGTCAACAATACAATCTTAAAATATTCCAGTTTGTCATATTTATTTCTCATATTAATAATGATAGCAAATTTTAACAAATATATTAAACCAACATCCAACTGTTTATTGGAGGAAGATTTGTTTCACACATTTTTTCATCACGAAAACTTAACGACAGCGACGCAGTTTTTTTTTTTTTTTTTTTTTTTTTTTTTTTTGTAATAATGCACACATTAAAAAAGCAGCTTTATGTGACAGACCTCTGTATTGTGATTATTTCACTTAGATTTGTGCCCATAGGTGAAAACCTATGCCTATTCAGCCAAAAGAACCAAGCTTTTGTTTGGTGCTATTGCTCGTGGCAGAACTTAGTTGGTTCTCATGTTCAGGCACTGCACCAACTCTTCCAGCATGGTACCGTTTATGTGAATTGGTACCAGGTGGTGCTGAAGAATCCGTGTATCATTTGTTCATTTGTTTTTCATTATGTAACAAAAACATGAAAAAAGTAAAAAAAAAACACTCATTATTTGATATTTGTGTCCAGAACCAAAATGAAAAAATGGGAAACACCTTGTTTTTCAAATTCAAGCTCTTTTGCTTCAGTACAGAAAACGAAAAACTGAAAACAAACATCTTTATCCATTTTCTCCATCACCGATTTGCCAAAGTACGTGACCCGGAATGAAGCGTTACACATTCCGAGATATCTTTAGCTCTGCAACACTTAGGAGTCTCTAAATCCTCTGAATTGTCCGTGAGGAGGTTCTGTGCCCAACACCGGCTCAAGCGAAAAGGACACGTTTCGGATGCACAGTTGGAAGCAGCGATCTTGTAATGCCGAACTGCCGTTAGCGTCGGATGCGAGTACACTTACGGGTCACGTATTTTGGCAAATCGGTGATGGAGAATATGGATACAGATGTTTGTTTTCAGTTTTTCGTTTTCTGTACCGAAGCAAAAGAGCTTGAACTTGAAAAACAAGGCGTTTTCCGTTTTTTCATTTTGGTTTTGGACACAAATATCAAATAATGAGTGTTTTTTTTTTTTTTTTTTTTTTTTGAATGAACGAATGACACATGGATTCTGAAGGACTTCAGTCGGTACCTTAAAAAATACAAAGTTCGGTGCCCATCCTTACTTATAACTGCACCACAATCATTTTGACTCTTTCCATTGTCCTATTGTAGGTACTAGTAGGTTCGATTTCTTGCACTTACTTCCTGAGTCACGTTGGGCTGAGCGAGGCAACATGTGACGTTGATTGCCGGTAAGAACTGATTTGCGCGTGGTGACTGGAACGTTGCGTTGCTACTCATTTGCAGCAGCTCGCACTGCCTCGAGATTCTTCTGGAACAATTGTCATCATCTTTTTGTAAAGCCACAGATCAAGAAGCAAACACACCAGTCCTGCCACTTTATCCATTGTCGTCGTTTATTATCAAATCCGAGTACGACTCAGTAAAAAAAGGTCAGAGGATGTAAGTGAGGACTGTCCGTTACTGTACTACCAAACATAACTGGAACCCATGCGTTGTAAGACGAGGGCTGTCAAAACCTGGACCTGTAAAATGAAATCCTACAAGTTGCAATGAACTCCATACTCTCTAACACACGTGAATCTAAAACCTGTTGAACTATGATCTTTCATGATCAAGCTTAGTCCCTGTAGCATTTTACTGTCACAACTTTGGATACCAAAAAAATGTTACCTTTGACCAGCATTAATCATATTACTCACATTGTTTCTTTCAAATGGCAAATTAAAGTAAAGTTCTTTAAAGTGTACAGTAAGTACACACCCAGGTTTTTGCTGACCTGTCACCAGGGGGAAATTCAAAAAAATGTCTTAATTATGGGCGTGGCTCCTAGAGTAGCTAAGCACAACAGCCCCACCCCCAATTTACCTCTGTATTGAGATTATAGCCCTAACGTAATCCAATAAACAAATACAACACGTGTCCGTTCACTTTGGAAAAAAAACAAAACAGAAATGATTTATTTTTTTAACAAAAATTAATTTTTCGGTAGTGCGCGCATGCACATATACAATCTCAGTACGATGCGCACGTACATGACTCCAGCACAGTACCACATGACGCTGTTAATCAATGTTCACTGAGGAAACCTAGTCCCTCCTACCATCTTTTATAGGAGGGGCGGGGCCAGCAATGGCTGATAATGACATCACTAATCTAATTGCAGCCAATAGCAAAATTCAATTGCAATAAAAACCAGCAAGTTCATTTTCTCTTTTTTTTTAAAAAAAAAAATAGATGTTAAGGTTTCATTTATTCAGACAAGTTTTTTTCAGGTAGTTCTAGCTCTTGACATGTTTGCAATCACCTCTGAGGAAGACTGACAGTTGACAGTCATGTATATTTAATTTGCAATAGCCCATAGAGGGCAGTCACTCTGATATTTTACAACTAAAAACGCTAAATTTAAATACTAAGACTAAAATGTGAAGAGTGAGACTAGGATCAATAAACTACATTATTTCATACCTAGTATTCATATATGTATTCAGCAGAAAAAAAAGTGGTTTTAGGGTGAACTTAGACTTTAAGGATAACTGTAAATATTTGTCAACTAACGAGAACTTTAGACCAACTCAAACCTATCCAAAGGGAGATTTTAAAAAGTAAAGTAAATAGAAATACCTTGATAAGACATCTGAGAGTTTACCACAATACTGCACATGAGTCTGTGGACAGTGGAGTAAAACGTGGAATCTTTATTTAAATAAATCACAATGGTATCAGTACTCGGTATAGTATTGTATATTGCAGCTCACATTACTGTAATTTAAAAGTCTCACTGAAGAAAAGGTAAATAAATTCCAAGCAGATATTTTAAATCCACTTTAGCCTTTGTTGCTTTGAGTTTTTACACATTTTTTCTTTAAAAAAAAAAAAAAAAAAAAAAAAAATTCCAACCCCTACGGTGTAGTGGACTAAGATCACAATATGTAATGTGAGTATATCATTAGTTTTGTGATTTAATTTAAATTCTTTGGGACAGACAGTAAGATGCAGCCAGATACTCAGTCTTAAAGCATCATTCCTCTGTAACTGGGCCGACAAAACAATTATACAAATGACCTTTGAAAACATTACCGTATTTACTTCATTAGGTTAAGTGGTTCCTGCAGGGCCAGATAACCTCCGCTTGCCTCCGATTCAGGTAATTTCATATTAGGCCACGGTTTCCTTTTTGTATTTTTTTTTTTCAAATGAAGAGAAATAAAAAGTCAGAGGTCATTTGGCAGCGTATATCAGTCAGCTTCAAACCCTAACACTCCACATACCCCCTGAAATCATAGCTTGGTGTCAGCAGAAGCTTTTAGTAACCTTTTCATTGTGAAGCTCTGCAGATGGAAGGAGAGAGTGCAGCATTTTAAGGGAAATTGGTTAGCGCTGAGAATAGACTGTCACTGCTGGGAGAGCAAAGAGGGAGCGAAATGAGAGAAAACAGGTACATCTCCCCCAGGTCTATAATCCTGAGATTACTGTTTGCTCTGGGGCCTGTCTCACTGCACTCGGGGCGGCCCGAGCTTCACTTCTAATCTCCTCGGCCCCAGCTGTCCAAGAATTGATTCGAAGATTCTCTGAATCAATTACTCTCCCATCCGAGGCCTCATTGCCTCTGAGATGCACTCACACATGTGCACACGCATACAGTGATGGAAAGAAAAGAACAAATGCAGGGAGACGTTCTCCCATAACCTCGTCTACTTCAGTAGGAAACACAAGTTCACTAACATTAAAGATGCATTCTTTTAAACTTGATTTTGTCACATTTGTTTTCACCAATAACTAATTACAAATGACTTTTGGTCCGTGTGGTGTTCTACAGATATGATTCTGTTTTAAACATAATTATTCCATCTTTAATCACCCCAAACCTTTAAACTTCCTTATTCCCAGGTCAGCGAATAGATATAGTCTCTCCCATCACACCATATAAGATAAAAGTAAAAATGAGACATACTTTCTGCAAAACACAATAGAAAACAATACCATATAGGCAGAGAGAAGTAAAATTATACATTTATATAACTGCAGATGTAAATTAGCTACATTTGCTAACTCTGGTGTAATTAACTATTACACAGTGTCCCTGTTTAAATAAACAATTAATTAAATTAAATGTCATTTTTGTTCTGGTTTGCCACCGGTTAGTTGCCCCGTGATATGACGTCACTCCGATTTCGCATGACTTTGGGGGTTTCCGTGAATTAATTCGAAAAAAATAATAATTCTTAATATGACACAGTGATTGTACAAAATGTCTGTAGTATAATTTTTTAGTGAAATGGTCCCAAACTTTTAAGACTTTAGGTTGGTTCTTCTACTGTTGCTCAATTCTTCTTCACAATATAAATAATGAGGCAACACTGCACCCAGCAGTTTGTTTATGGTACGGCAGCAAAAATGAAGCACTAAGCGGCCTGATTTCATCATGATTTTACAACATTAAGACGCGTCGACGTAAATTTTTTTACACTAGTTTTACTTTGTTTTGGACTAAATGCTGGGATTAATTTGATTTTTGAATGTCTTAGAACTATTTTTGATGGAATATGGATTCATTAAGACATAGCATTGCTTTAATGGTGTGTTTGCTGTGATGGTTGTGTCGTAGAATGGTTTATATGGTTAAAATCGTAAGATTCTAAACTTTCAAACTGTATACGATACTTGTGATATGCTGCTGTAATTTAGTAACATTTAATCCCTTTAGAGCGTGAATGAGTGAGAACATGCATTTTGACCCGTATTCGGGACGGACGACAATTTTTGTAGTCAACATTATCAATGATGTTACAAATCGTTTTTGCAGTATTGTATATGTTACATTGTGGTTTGGTGCAAATCTCGAGATGGTCTAGAGGTTTAATTCTATGTATTCTTTTGCCACCCTGGCAAAAATCTCAAACTCCGCCTCCACCCTGATGGGGAAACTCATTTACAACCAAGTCGCACTATTATCTTGTGTCCGTTTGTCCCAAATCTTCTGATGTCAAAGAATTTTGACTCATTTTAGTTTGTATCCTTTATGTTTACGTTATTTTAACAATAACTATTGTTGAACGTTCTACAACCAAACTAGTAGTCTAATAAAACACTATACCAATGTGATATTTGCAGTGTACAATTACAGTGTGATCAGTGAAGTTTCCAAACACACACTTTCCTAAACGTATGAATAATTCACGTGAACAGGGAAGAAGCTGGAGAATGAATGTTGCACAAGTGACTTCAATTGAGCGTATTATTAATTCATCCATTTTTTTTATTGAGTCATGGAAGTCAAACATGAGCCCGACCATAGGCTCCTATTAATAGAAAAGAGAAACGATATTAAATACTTGGGGTGTGAGGAAACCTTTTGGATGAACTTGCCCAAACCCCTGAGCTGTAATTATTGTTCTCACTTTTTGCACATAAGGAGAAAGAAACAAGAGACATTTGAGCTGGCGTTCTTCTTATTTGTTAGTCCAACAGTGAGCAGAAGCTCAGAAATGCAGTTTGCAGCTGTAAAAAACAATTTGTAGTTTATTGCCAATTAGGCTAATGAGTTCTAAAATAGCCTCGAGTGTGTTGTTTGATTAAACAGCACAAAACTGCACAGTGAGCGAGGACAGTAGTGGAAGAAATTAGTGTGGAAAATTACCGGGGAATTCTGCTGAAGTAACGTGGACACACACACACACACACACACACCTGTCTGGTTTCCAGTATCACCACCTGAAAAAAAAAAAAAAAGCCGTGCATCTCCCTGGCAGATGTCTTCCCCAGGCTTTAGCCTCCGAGCACAGCGTCATTAATAATGCAGCACACTTTTACTCAACCCTGCCTGACAGATGTGCATAGTTTGTGCCTGAGGTTCCTTCATCAAAAGTCGGCTGTTATTCTTCTAGGGGACAACTTGAACTACAGTTGGGTACAGCATGTTTTTAGCTGAAAACATGTTAAAAAAAAAACACAAAAACAAAAAAAAACACAATCTTCATCCATCTATCTGTACAATGTCAGAGAAAAATCTTTGTGACATCTATTCCAGTCACCTCACACTGGTTAATCCTGAGTGGTTTACAGCTTTAGGGGAGTGGCATATCTACTGTAGCTGTGTTTCCATCAAATACATTTAAATAAAAAAACGTTGCTTGTTTTTATTTTATTCAATTGTAGATTATTCAGGTAACACTTTACTTAACGTTTTATACATTACGCTGTCCCCATCTGTCATTAGCATGAATAAGGTGTCATGAAGACTGTCATTAAGTGTTGTGTACTAAATTACACCTTTGGAGCTATGTTGGTATTTGTGGAGTAGGTGGAGGGATCTCATGGGGTTAGGGTAACAAAGGGTTCACGTTACTATAGGGTAACGAAGGTTTCACGTTACTGGTTAGGGTAACTTAGGGTTAGGGTTGGGGTCAGGGCAGGGGTCTGCAACCAGCGGCTCTGGAGCCTCATGTGGCCCTTGACTCTTTTGCAAAGGCTCCTTATAGCTTAAAAAAAAAATAAAAATAATTGTGTTAACCTATAAATAAATCACATTGTCCAATAACTCTGACACCTTCCTACTTCACCTCCTGCAACATCTACAGACCGTCACCTTTCCTGCACCTGTGGCTAACCTTAAGTTTTAAATCACTGGTAAAATAACTAAAATTACACAAAAACTATTCTGGAAGAAAATAGAGATTTTAATTGTGTGTGGAAAGATTTATTTAATTGCCAACATGCCGCCTTAATATGCATGTTTTATATGTGGCAAGAAATTAGCAATTAGCATGTGTTGAACGACATAATCATGTTATTAAATTTAAGTTATTTTTTTTATAGCCCTTCAAATACATTAACTCGTAAAATTATTAAATATTATTTTAACTGTACAAAATAATAGCATTTAATTCACTGTATTGTCTTCATTGAGAAGGTATTTTTTTCGGCTCCAGAAGGATTTTAATGCAGGTGAGATTTGGCAAAATGGCTCCTTGGAGAGTAAAGGGTGCAGACCCCTGGGTTAGGGTAATGAAGGGTTCGGGTTAGTGATTAGGGTAACAGGGTTAGGGGTTAGGGAAACGAAGGGTTAGAATTAAAAGTTAGGGTAACAAGGGGTTAGGGTAATGAAGGGTGGGGGTTAGGGTAACGAAGGTTTAGAATTGGAGGTTAGGGTAACAAGGGGTTAGGGTAACAAGGGGTTAGTGTTAGAGGTCAGGGTTATGAAGGGTTTGGGTATTGAAAGTTTAAGGTTCAAGAAACATTTTATCAAATATTCTTGTTTCAAGTTCAAATGAAACCAATTGGTTAATAATAAATGACTCAGTTTTTCTCATCCCTAGTGTTGCTGACTATTGTTCTGTTTGAGTGACATCACTTGATCAAACCTTTTCTAACACTAGAAAATAGGTCTTAAACGAACGTACGAGTCATGATATTGTATCGTAATGATATCGTATCGGCTTATGGCTCCAATATCTATTAACGGTCAGGACGTTGCTTCAAGCAGCTTTGCTGAAAGTGCTGAAACATCAGTCCAGCTGCAGGGACGTCACATGGACTGAACAGTGCTACTTAGGATTAATGGCTTTGACCTGACATTGGCTGTTTGTTTACTCTACGGCTGCAGCACAGGAGGGAGTAAAACCAGGGAAACCAAATGGCTGGTTTACCGTGAGATTTCTTCCTTATATGCTGTATTTCCTCACCTCAAAAGGAAAAGCCAGACATCTGGCCGTGTCATTGAAGCTCGACCATGAGTAAAAGAATCATTTGCATTTCAAAGGGAAACAGAGACGGCTAATTCATGAAAGCAAGTGCACCTTTCAGCAGATAGCCATTTTCATTATGTTAAAAAAGATGTTATCACATCAGAAAAAAAAAAAAAATTCTTACAGATGTGACAGCCGACAAACCGTGGCGTCCCCTGGTGCGTGGCGTCATTGCTGGCTGGGCCGAGGTGGCGCTGAGGTTATTAAAAACACACTTTCTCCATCTGTCAGAGCCTCCTGTGTTTCTGGCCTTTTGTTGCTTTGAAGATGTCAGGCTTTCCACCCTATGAAGTGATCGCAGATAAAACCAAAATCCTTTATCAGCATGTCTGTCAGCTATCGACAATCCCATCTGTCTCCGCCGATAAGACTCTTCTCGCATCACGACTTCAGAAATTTTCTTGGTGAGGCGTGGACGATTGTGACTGATGCCTGCGAAAAGGGAAATGTGATAAAATTAGAAGCAGTCTCATTAAAGATTAAAGGTGGTAAATGTTGAGCCTAATAGAATTTTCGTCTCACGATGCATTGTGAAGAAAACATGAGCAGAAAATGGATCTGAGATTTCAAAGCTAGGTTTTGTTAATGTGATATGAGACGCTGCATCAAACCTTTTACGCGCTGAAAGTACCTTATCTACAAAAAAGAAATGGCATTCTGTAATGCATTACTTTTGATGTGTGGTCCCTTCAGAGTTGGCACCAGGCAGTATTAAATGGGGGGCATTAAGAAAACAGTGGGGGGCACAAAAACCTTCCGCATACTTGCAAAACATCTTAACAATGACGTTAGCCTGACAGTCAAGGATACATGAGGTTTGTTTGTCACATATATATATATATATATATATATATACATGTATCAGTGGCGGATGCTTTAAGACTACAAGGGAACCTCAGCTTCCCCTAAAATCAGTGGTCAAATATGTAGTGTTGTGTGTACATTTCATTGACTAAATATATGACAGAACACATGTATGTTTAGTTCAGAATCAGCTTCTTATAACAGGAAACTGACAGTGACAGCGTGACGTTCATTCATTACCGCAGCGTCAGTGTTAATAAACAGTGGTGAAGTTCAGCTTCAATTGATTTCAATGGGACAGGATTTAGGGGTTGATCAACTGCAGTCAAACTAGACGCTCATTGGATAAATGCTCGGTTATGACGCACTTAGTCCCGCCCATCGGACGCCGGGCTTCACAGGAGGTCTATGGAGCAGTGGGCTGGATCTGTCTGTTCTGGACGCTGGAATAATAGATGATGATTGGATGATCTGTCTCAGGCTAATTCAATTTTGATTGACAGTGAAATGAGCCAATCAGAGAGTATGACGTTGTAAGCACACAGGCGGGTTTTTCAAATATTTCAGTCCGTTGCTCTGTGTTGACACGGAGACTTTGCTGATCCTCTCATAGCGAATTTGTCTTTGTTTTCATCAACTTCTGACAAACCTAGTGTCTGTTTTTGGTGTTTGTGGAGACTGTTACTGCTTGTGTTGTGAGACTTTTGACCAAACACTCACACTCCAGCGCGCAGCAGCTACGCGCGTGCGTGTGTGATAATCTACAAATAGTTGTTGACAACAAAATGTGAATTCTACTAGAATTCACATTTAAATAAACAGATACATTTTCTGAAGTAGGCAGAAAATGAGCTTCCCCTGCATGAAAGACCAGCAGCCGCCACTGACATGTATAAATATTACTAGTGAATAGTACTTTATGACATGTAGTGAATTAACATTAGGGTGTTCAGCTTTATGTGCACAATGTGCAGCTAGGGTGAAAGAAAAAAGGTAAATAATAGTAAATGAGCATTTAACGACAACCTAATGCTATATAAACACAGCCACAAAAACAAAGTTAGCTCGCTAAGCTAACCAATTTCTGACCAAGTGGTCGCTACAGAAACGGACATCAGCAGACTCTGCTCCTCCCGACCGCAGACGCAGGTTTAAAATCCAGCGTTGTTCTGTGAGCTTTTTACATTTCTCACCTTTGTGAACAACAATCTAAGGTACTCTATAAAATCTCTTTTCTTTTTCTAGGTTAGAACGATTGGAGCCGCCGTAAATTCCACAAAATATGGGCATTTTGCTGATTTCAAACGGCAGATTCTCAGGCTTAACTTCCTGCTCTCCGTCTGAATTGTTTGCTCTCATTTTGTCGCGTTGCAGCAAAGTGAGTGACGTCATATGAATCAACAGATCAGGCCATAGACATATACTGTACATATTCTATTGGTTGATCCTGACAACAGCTCAAGGCTACGTTCAATAGCACAAATGTAAAACAATTACACCACAGTACATTATATCTGGAGCAGACTCCCGTCCGCTGTCAGTGAATAAACAGTCAGTTGCGACAGCCAATCAGATATCTTTGTTTAATAAAAAACTCCCCCTGTAGTGGGAAGAATGTGTGTGTGGGGGGCACAGTAGGTCAGCTGGGGGGCACTCCCCGCGAATGCCCCCCTACGACTCCGACACTGGTTCCCTTTAATATTTAATTTTTTATTATTCATTGTATTTTTCCCTTATTTTGTGTGTTGTTGTTTGTGTGTTGCTGGTATTATTTAAATCATTCTCTCTGTTTTTGGTGTCGTTTCTTATGTCATTTTATGTTGTTATTTTTGTGTTTTTTTTTTTTATTTTGGTGTCATTTTGTGTATTTTCTTGTCGTTCGTTTGTTCTTTTTATTATTTTGTATATTTTTCCCTTATTTTGTGTAACTTTATTGTCGTTTTGTGAGTTGCTGATAATATTCAGCGTGATTATCATTTTTAGCTAAAAATAAACAATACAACCCCATATCTTTAATGAATTTAGTTATTAATTTCCCTCATGTACTTTCTGCAGTGCCGTCATGTTCCCCTAAACACTGCAGTCATGCATTACTTTACGTTTTTTTTTCTTTTTAAACCATTCGTGCTGAGAACAAAGCTGGACTTTTTCCTGCTGATAAAAATATAGGTTCTATATGTTCCCACTGTAATGAAAAAACAAAGGAGTAAAAAAAAACATCAGCACTTTTCATAAGCTCTTCTATAGTGACATGTAAAAAGAAAAAACAAAACAAGGCTGACAATGAGATTTTGCGCCTTCATATCTAATGCAAGTGAGGAACAAAAACTTCCAGTGCCACACAATGCACAGGCGTGGAAAGTATCTGTGTCTGAACACAAGTGTCATCTCTGAATTATTAATGCATGAAGGCAAATGAGCGCTGCCATATCACAGCACAGATAATCAAATGAGAAAGTGTGGAAATAAGTCAGATTAATAATAAATGAATCTGACCTACTTTATATATATATATATATATATATATACTTATTGTTTGTATTTAAAAACATCATCTTAACACTTCTGGTGGAACATCACGTACCAACGTTTTGATTCTAAGAACCACATTTATTCACCCTCGTCAAAAGCAAGGTGGCTTATTTAGAGTTGTTTTTTTTTCTTATAGGACGTCATTGGGTGAAATGGTTCAGATAAGACGTAATATAGAGATTGTCAACTGGCAACTCAGGGGGCCACATGAGGCCCTCGGCCAAAAATAGTGGAGCCCCCAAAATAAATGCACAATTTGATCACAAAAGGATAACAAAAATACACAAAAGGGGAGAAAAACTGACAGCATGACAGCAAAATACACAGAATAAGGGTAAAATATAACACAAAAAAAATGACACTAAATGACAAGAACATTTGAAAATGAAATGACAGCCAAAAAAAAAACACACACAAATACACACATTATGACTCTAAAGAGACACAAAACAAAATAAAAAACAAAAAACAAAATAGAATTAAACAATAAAGCAAAAACACACAAAATGACCCCTAAAATCTTTCTGATATCAATATTCAGATTGGACATTATTCCTTCACTGTCATAAAACTGCTGCTTTAAAGCCTAAAGGCTCAAACATTTATGGGCGGAATGGAGTCCACGCAGAACGTCCGCACTCGTCAGAGGTTCTATTGTCGAGCGCGGTAGTTTACTGTGAAATTTCTGTGAAGTCCAATCCAAATCTTTCCCACAATCCCTACAGTTCCCGCAATCTTTTGCACATTCTTTACATTTTTCAGTCATTTTTCCATCTTTTTGGAGTTGTTTTAAAGATGTCACTACGGTTTCCCTCTCTCCTGCTCTGTTTCACCAGGTGATCAAATGCAGGTCGGTGTTACATTTAATGCAGGATGATATGAAAAATTTGCGCTGTTGTAAAAATTGAGCTTTGCACTCACTGGCCTT
This sequence comes from Gouania willdenowi, assembly GCF_900634775.1. Classification (NCBI taxonomy): domain Eukaryota; kingdom Metazoa; phylum Chordata; class Actinopteri; order Blenniiformes; family Gobiesocidae; genus Gouania; species Gouania willdenowi. The sequence continues at coordinate 4,082,492 of NC_041059.1, forward strand.
GTGGAGGTTCGTGCAAAGTTTGCGTGGACGTCCGCGGAGTCGGCTCCGTTTACGTTTCAACGAGTACGTTTGGGCCCTGATGGTCACTCACAAAACGGTTGATACGTCGTTTGCATTGAGCATCTTTATCATTAGATTTCTTCTTGTATATGGTTGCAGTAGCACAATGAAAACATAGCTTACACTTTAAGGACTCCATTTTAACTCATTCACTGCCAGCCATTTTCAGGGGTTTTAGGTGATTTTCACTGATTTTTCAAGTCCCACAGAATATTTTGACCTATAACAATCTGATTCTGAAAGATTAGCCTCTACTTTCATCAGGATAAAAATAATTTTGTCTCTAGTTTGTGTCGTTCTTCTGTAATCATCAGTTGAATAGAGGCAAGTTTCACACAAATCGCCAGTTTGTGACAAAAAGTTGAGAAAAATGGCTTTTTCTGAAAAAATCTATTAGTGACTTTGAAGCTATTTTTTTTTCTTTAGTGACACTTCAACATTGGTTTCTTTCTATAAAACTACAAAACCAACACTTAGACCAGGCTTTTTATGGCAAAATGATTATTATTTTGCTATCTGGGTCAGAGTTGAATGGATTTGTTACTGTATTTTGGCGTTCCTCCAAGTCTCTCCCCCCATCATTCTCCCCACACGTAACTTCCTCCTCCTCCCAAACATGCCGAGTCTCACCGCTTGCCCCGTTTTTTCATCGTTTTCTCTCACCATCGCCACACTCTCCAATAGTCGACTGAGTTCCGCACAGATCTGGTCGAGTGTGAGCTGCTGTGAACTTCAGCATCAACTCTCGTGGCACCATTTTCTGTCTCATAAACTCTTTTCCTCTCCCTCTGAGCTCTGGCCATCACGGTTGATCTCTTTTATAGACGTGAATTGCACTCAATGATTTAAGAATAATTAGCACTCGCCAATGTCCAGATATATTTTGGAGGGATGCTCGCAGCACGATGACTATTATCGCTATGTTACTCGTGTGTACGACCTAGCGCACCAACTATGCAGTGCTCTGGTCGACCTCATCCAACCAGGCTGTTTAACATGTTTGCAGATGGGAACCCTTGCTGTGGCTCTTTGGTTTAAATACCTAATCGTGTTTTTGTTAGTAAATGAAACACCAGTGATGATATGCAGCGTGCAGCTTCGTCCCAGTGTCACCTTAACTCCATCATCTTAAGTTGACGATGAAAAAGACACGTTAGGATTCAGAGTGCACGTTCTCATTTGTATTCTGTACAATTTTCTGTGCAAACACAATATTTCAAAGTGTTACAAAGAACTTTTTGCAAAACTTTCTTTCAAACAGTCAAAAGTTCATCTATGAATGTTGAGCTGAGTGGCAGCAAATAATATCCAAAATGTGTTGGCAGTTTATATGTGTATCATATTCACTATCAAATGTACTTTAGCCAAATCCCATGGTAATTTACAACTAGCTAGTGGTCATAGCAAGGTGTTTTTTTCCCTTGAAGGTGACATCATTACACCCTCTTAAGTCCACATGTGAAGTAAGATACTGTATACCCTCGTGCATGCATTTAAAAAAACACCAGCAGGTGAAAATAACTTAAGGATCCTCGAAGATTTATGTAAAATCAAGCGGTGCCATGTTTTGGGACCTAAACGCATCCTTGTGACTGCGAGGAAGTGGAATAGTAGGTGGTTTTCTATGCCGCACAATAAAGAAAGCGGTGCAGTTTTCAAAATAATAATAATAATAATAATACATCAATTTTATATAGCGCTTTTTTAGGACTCAAAGCCGCTTTAAAGAATACTGAAAAATAAAGGAATGAAGAAATAATAATAAAAGTAAAAGAAAGGAAAAGCAAATTTAAAAAGGTGGGTTAGAAAACACTTTCTAGGTGTAGTTAATGTGAAAAACAAGAAAAATAGTTACATATTCTTTTGATATAATTGATAGACTTCATATATTGAGAAATAAATGTGCAAAAAAAAAAAAAAAAACTAGTGGTGGGACTTGATGAAAAAATGTATCTAATTAATGAGAGACTTTGTGATTAATTGATCTTAAACGTACAACAATATTTTGTTCTTTTCAATTGCAATGGATTTTGGTATATGACTGAATCAATGAAAACAATAAATGAGCTTAAATGACAAAATTGTGTTTATTTTTGTTTATTTATGTTTTATTTCTCATCACTCGTGAACTGTTCCGCACTGTTTGATGTGAATATGGTGTGCCATATTTTTCTGTTATTAATTAGTCGTGATTAACGCGATAAAGTCCCAGCCCTGAAAGTAATATTTAATAACACAAACACACACAAAAGTACTGTTGAGTTAGAATCAATTTTGTTCTGTAAATGTTCATATTTGTGAGTATTGGTGCAATTCCCCACCTGACCTGTGTGGCAGTATTGAGTCTGAATTTTATCTTGCTTTATATTCACTTTTCTGACTATTAAAATATCCTCAAGACTTCATTCAAGTCTTAATTTCTCATTAGCCTTTTGATCTTTGAAAGGATCAAAGCTAAAAAAAAAAATAAGCCACTTGAAATAATGTGGTTTTTTTTTTACTCTTAAGAAAATATTTTATAAAATCTTTGACCATTAAATTATCATAAAACCTTGATTTGACCCTCAATAGATAAATAAATCCTGACATCTCGCTGCTAGTGGTATCTTAAATTCCTACCCTCTCCGTAATACATTATTTAAACCACATGATGATAAAAACTGCACTATTTGTTTCTCATTAGTAAATGTGGATATTTTACTGCAGATTATTCTGAATTTGGTGCCAGCGGTAATTGGTGTTTGACTCTTTCGTGCTCTTTACCACCCCCACATACAATAAGTTAGGGCAGAGATTTAATCATATTCTCCCACTATTCTTACACTGCAGTCCTCATGTGTTTATCTGATATCGAAGTAGTAATGGCCTGTTAGTCGGGTGCACAACCAACTACTGTATTTCCATGGCTCACACACACTGGTGGAAACAACAACCCAGAGCTTGTCTGGCAGAGACTGTTTTTATTCCTAATTTGACCATTGTGTATTTGTGTGGTTTCAATTTTTTTACATTTTAAATCCACCATACCAACATAGTTTTTAGAATATCAACTTGAGGCTGAGACAACATTTTTCATCAGATAAATCCTTAGTGTAGGACTCATTTATCAATAAATTGATGATCATTTGGTTGAAAAAAGATATAAAAAGTTGAAATTGTTGCTTGAAAGTCTGTTTTGATCTCCACTGTAAACATTCTTAGTAACCGTGTTTCCATTACCCTTGGAAAAGCACAAAATCGAAATATTGCATTAAAAACTGGTAATGGGAACATCGGAATTTTGAGAAAAAAACACTCAAATATCGGTAAAAAGTTTATACGCTTTCATGAGGAGGTTTTTCAGACGTTTTGATATTGGAATGTAACGTAAAAGACAAATGGAAACACTTTTTCCACAAATGCACGTCACCGAACGTGTCGTACCGGGTCACATGACCACTTATCACCAAGAAAAACTGGCGCCGTACGTGTGGACAGAAGAGAAGAGATTTAGCATTATACTTATACATACACATTATACATAGAGTTTTTTTTAACTAGTGGTAAAAAGTTTTCATTACAGTTTTCCCAAATTCCTTCGAAAAAATACAATTCATTAATATAATGTACATAATTTTACTAATATGTTAAGTGCCATAAAACACAGTGACTGTACAAAATATATATGAATTAATTTCTTGTTCTACTTCAGGTGTGTAGTATAAGTTTTTAGTGAAATGGTCCCAAACGTTTGAGACTTTAGGTTGGTTCTTCTTCTGTTGCACAATTCTTCTTCACAATGTAAATGGTATATATGTTACACTCAATGGATGTTGGCATGATTCTTGAGACGGTCTATATATTTAATTCTATACTTTCTTTTGCCCCACGGCAAGAATCTCAAACTCCACCTATATAAGGTTATAAGGAGGTTTGGAGCATCCATCTTCCTGCAGCGAAGTCTTGTGGGATGAGACTTCAAAGGCTCCAAAACAACCTTCAATGGAAACACTTTCAAGGCGCAATAATATTTTGTCGAAACTATCGAAATATTGCTTTCATTTTGCGCAAAATTGTAATGGAAACACAGTTATTTACTTTGTCGGAAAAGGTTTCACATTTGTAAATAACAATGGAGAGGAATTTAAGAGAGGACAGTCGCCACCTGACTCAAAAGTGGGATTTTATCTTTTGTTCATTTGAAATGCAAACAGAGCATGCCCAGCAAAGCCCTCCTGTCTCTTTCTCACTCTCATTTGCATTGAAAGGCCTACAGGGTTGGTTAGTGTGTGAAGGTTCATTTCTCTGTGTTGGTCCTCTTCAGCTCCCACTCCCACATAACGGTGAAAAAGTGCGAACAATGGCACAGGATCTGCACTTTGGGAATCACTCACTGGCAACTACGTAGTTTCAAGCCCTAATCGTCAACTGGAAATTCATAATACATACAATATAGTAGAGCACTGGTTCCCAACACGTTTTAAATCATGAGCCCATTTCAATATCGCAAATTTGTGGTGACCCCCAAAGACATGTTTTTTCTGCAATAATTTTTACGATGAGTAGCTCAGATATTTTTATACTGCATTTTATTTGAAGTATATTTATATTTAAGAAAGTGAAAGAAATTAAAATATGTTTTTAATCAGTAATTAATTTTGTGGATCTTTGTCTGTTAATAATTTTTTTTGTGTGTATTTCTTGCCGTCTTGTGCAACTTTCATTTAATTTAGTGTATTTCTGTTCATTTTTTATATATTTTTGTGTCTTTAAAGCTGATATACGGAGTTTCTGAGAAGCGTCGCGATGTCCCGCCCTCAACCACTCCATTTCCTCCCCCTGCCTCTGCAATCGACCAGAAGCCACGCCTCTACTTTTCTGCATGCGCATCGTGGAACATAACAAGGTCTCATCAGGTCACATTGATATATATCTATGGGTCAGGTAAGAGCCATATTTACATGTTTGCTGTCGGCCTTGTTTCCATGCACAGTTCCACATTCACTTTGATTGACAGTCTCAAAAACAGGAAGTTGAAGCCTATTGGCTGGGGGCACTCTGCGATCGTTTCCATTTGTATAGGGGTCTATAGGACGAAGGAGGGGCTTGTACACATTAATACATATGAATTATTTTTTTGCATTTCAAATGAATCATACATAAACATGGATTTCTCAGAAACTCCGGATATCAGCTTTAAATCTTTTTGTGTATTTTTGCTGTCAATTCATATGTTACTGTTATTTTGGTAAATTTCTTGTTTTTTTTTTTTTTTGTTTGTAATCTTTATTTCAAACATGAGTCAGTGAAATCAACACAACAAAACAAAAGTAATAATCCATAATAAATAAATATATAAATCAACCATTCTATCCATAATCCTACCCCCTAATCTCTATTATATATGTATACACACACGCACACACCTAATTTCTTATGTACAACTCTGCATGATTATCAATATGATATAGAAACACATTCACACATCAATGTACGCTAATATAATGATATCTATACCTGGTTTTATAAATTAATATATCAGGGTCAACAGTATATCAGATATGCATAGGAAAAAAAACAAGCAATTTAAGAAATATAAATCGAGGGGTATAGTGACAAAAAAGGCTCAGATTCCCACACCATAAATATTCAAACCTATATTTTCAATGATTATGAAGCCTAACAAGGTAATCAATAGATAGGAAAGAAATTACATAATAGATTTTTTAGTGTATTTTACAGCTGATTTAGGATCCATTATCATAAGAGATGCTAACACAATTATTTATTTCAGGCTCAGTAATTGTAATTGAGCTTTAGTAATTGAGAATGTAATTATAATTGTCTTTCTGAGGATGAAAAAAAATATTATTTTATTTGGAAAAAATGCTGGTCACTGTAATTGCAATTGAATTGTAATTAAACATGGATAATTGAAAATGTAATTGTAACTGAAAATTGTAATTGACCCCAACACCTGGCAGCAGCCATTCATGTCTAAATGTGGCCATAATAACAAACTGAACCAAACTCCAGAAAAAACTTTGGGTCCTACAGTGAGACGTGCACGTGCTCCTGTGCGTGTGCACGGGGCCATACCGAAATAAGGGGGTACAATGCTGACCGTCATTTTCCTGAGCTGTCAGGACCAATCATTGTCGAGCAAGTTAATGGAGAACACCAAACCTATTTAAAAGCTACATTTACCACTTGGCTGATTCCATTACATTGTGTAATTTCCAGGTGTCACATTTCCCCTCCACACGTCTGTCTTAATGCCCTCCTAAGCACCCTATGATTAGTCAGCCTCGACTGGCTCCCCCAAATCCACTCTAGCACGGCACCCCGTCCGCTTACATCCTCCTTGAAGGGAAAAACTCCTTACTGCTCATTTTATTTGGGCAAGTTAGCAGATAATATTGGACACGGGCCGAGCCGTAAAAGTCTAAACGGTTGAAGGCTCTCCTGTTCTTGGAAGGTACGATCCATGTGGCAACAATCCTAAGAACCAAAGAGGCAATTGATTTTAAATGGCACCATGTCACTTAGTGGAATTAGTGGACGAACGGATGCATCTATGTGTTAAACCTTGCCCTGTACCAAATTTTAATCAACAAAAGCCAAACTCCAAAGTCTTTAAATTTGGATGGGGGGAATAAAGCAAACTCAGGTTTGGCCCTTCATTTCAAAACTATGGGCGAAGGACCAGGTTTTAGAAATCCTTTGAAATTGTGCTTAGTCAGAGTCTTGTTTAAAGTAGCTAGAGATAGAGACATAAACGTAGGTCTCATAGATCAGTAAATACAGGACTTGTTTGAATAAAGATGTAAAAGTTGTCAATTACTGCTCACCTGGTTGCCTTTTTGAATAATATAATAATATGTTCAGATTAGCTATGATTAAAATGTGATTGATACTATCTGTCAATCACAACACTATGGATACAGCTGTAAGAATTTTAGAAAATGTAATAAGTTAAAAAACTTGTTTGAAAATGTACCCGTTGTCTACTTCGCAATTAATAAATAAGTTCTTCTTCATTACTACTAGGAATTGACCAGGAACAGTAGAGCTGGAAGTCATGTTATGGCTAGAATTTGAATGTTGTGTTTGTTGGTTTCTTTTTTTGTTGCAATGTTCGCTGAAGAGTTTTTTTTTTTTTTTCATGATTCCAAAGTCCGCCCCTCTCTATAGGGCCCAGTTTGGTCTTCTTCTCACCCATTGTTTCCCATTTCTCATCTATGAAACGGAGCGCTGCTCTTGTGGCTGCTCCCCAGTACTCCTGTACCCGTCCCCCATGCGATATGTTATTGTTTTTCATGTTTCTTGGTCGCAATGTAACTGAAACTGAAGTTCATGGAAAAATTAAGTTCATTGAATCGAAAGTTCTTTGAATTTTTGTTCTAGTAATTTCGGCAGGACTCGAATCTTTCCAAATATACGTTAGCCATTATTATGTGGCAACTTTCAGTCCGTGAAAACACCAGAAATGTGTTTGCAAGTGAAACACATTTCTACGAATCCATCTACATGACTCTATATCCCACAATGCAATGCGTGAAACAATATTTTAATCTGTCAATAGCTGCATTTCCATTATTGGAAATGCGCAAAATCTAAATAGCACAATAAAACATCTGAAATTTGCAAAAACACTTGGGTATCGCAAAAAAGTTATTATGCTTTTATGAGGAGGCTTTTGAGACATTTTAATATTGAAATGTATCGCAAAAGAGCAATAGAAACACTTTTTCCGCAAATTACACGTCACAGGATGTGACATACCTGGTCACATGACCACTTCTCTCTGAGAAAACAGAAGTCAGAAGAGGAGGCCGAGACATTTCTTAGCGTTATACTTTAAATATTAGTGCCACATTAAACGTGAAACAACAAAAGAATACAGAGTCTTCTAAGGAGGTTTGGAGCTTTCATCTTCCTGCAGAGAAGTCTCACGGGATCAAATCTCACGGGAGTTACGAGGCTCCTCCCTAAAACAACCTTTAAAGGAAACATGTTCAAAGCGCAATTAGATTTTGTTGAAACTTAAGAAATATCGCTTTTATTTTGCGAAAAAAACTGTGATGGAAACACAGCTAATCAGAGATTGTTCTTGGTGAATATCAAAACAAACATTTCAGCGGCAATTTCTACCTTTCACATCAAAGCAAATGACCATTGATTTCCTGATCACTGCTGGTCATTATGTTCTTAAAAGGTCTCCAGCACCTTTGAAGAGAGTGAGGATAATTTAAGACGTTCATTTCTTTATTTTTACAGAATTTACATTGATTTGGCAACTTTAGCGTATTTCTTTAATTTGATGCATAATTGAGTTTCCTGGTTTTGAGATTGCTACTGTATCAGTGACAGTTAAGGTTTCTCCTGAATGTCGTAGGTGACCGTAGTTGGTTAATGGAAAGCCTCTCGGCCAGCTAACCACTTTAAAATCTACAATGGATTCCCACTGGTGTCTGATGCAGTGGAGAGATAACTTCTAGTACTTTGTCAAACCTGCAGTTGCCGTTTAATCAGGGCCACAAATTGAACGGTGGTCGTCCACAGAATCAGGAAATCAATGTCGGTTGAAGATGCATTTGAGAGCTTCATTCAATTTGCAACCATATGTCATGTTGAATGCCACAAGTGAGCAGCAGTTTGTGTGAGCAGTGCCCCCAAAATGAGGCAACCATATTTTTCCGTAGTGTCCTTTTCCATTATTTTTAGTGCCCAAAAAACTTAAATTCTAATGTTTTTTAGAGGTCAGTAATGTTTCCCTCCAGCAAAGGCCAAGTGCCTCTTGGTTCAATGTGACTTTGGTTTTTTACTCATTTTATTTCATTGTCATGCATATTTCCCTTCCCCTTTTGTTCCCAAAATATTTAATAAAATGTCGTTCATTTGAAAAGCAAGTTCTTAATTCTCTGAAGGTCCCCTTCACTTGCTTTTAATTGCATGCAATACCCTGAAGGTAGAAGATCTATCAAACTGCCGATGCTTACAAGTGAGGGAATAAGGACATTATTGATTTTAGGATTGGTGATCATTGCAATTGAACCATTGTGCTCAGTGCGTTTCTGCAGACACAGAGGAGGAACACAACTTACAGTGCCAAAGAAATGCTGGCAGAACAGGAAGCAGGCAGGAAAGAGGCCGTCAAATGCAGTGATGGGCCGTAACGCCTTAGAAGTAACGCAATTAATAACACGTAAAGTAGGAGGTTATAATTAGATTACAGTTGTTTTCCGGCAAGAGGGCTGCATTACTATATGAAACCATTTGTTGGGTATTTTTCTTTTTTATTTTGCATTATAACCCAGTCTTTTTTTATTTTGCATTATAACCCAGTCTTTTTTATTTTACATTATAACCGTCTTTTTTTTTTTTTGTTTTTTTTGTTTTTTGTTATAACCCAGTAAAGTAACTGAATTATTTCCTTGGAGAACTAATCACTAATCACTAACTAATTGCTTTTTCCAAGTAACTTATTGACCAACGTTGGTCAAATGCTAAAACGAGGGAGTTTGTTCAGCTTAGTCTTGGTCATGTAAGATATAATGTTGTTTTTTACAGTAGTTCTAAAACGTTTCTGTAAAAGCAGTAAAAAGTCGTTTTTAGTTTAGTTGGAATCTAAAACACCACAAATTACAGGTCAACGAGGTTGATTTGCGGGTCGGGTCCTCCCACTCAAGTCACTGCTGAATTGCTCACTGTCGGAGAGAGTTTATTAAAAGGCCCCAGAGGGCCACTAATGATCTGCTCTCTATCAATGTGCAGCTAGCCAGGAAATATCCTGCACTTTAATTAATGATTCCAAAGCCAACAATCAATCCACGCGTATGTTATAAGGGTTAAATGTGTCCCCTGAAGATGTACCCCCCCATTCAGTGGGAGGACGTGCTAATTGTTAGCATTGCTGACGGTCCAGTTTGTTGCTTAAATGAGGTGTGTGTGTGTGTGTGTGTGTGTGTGTGTGTGTGTGTGTGTGTGTGTGTGTGTGTGTGTGTGTGTGTGTGTGTGTGTGTGTGTGTGTGTGTGTGTGTGTGTGTGTGTGTGTGTGTGTGTGTGTGTGTGTGTGTGTGTGTGTGTGTGTGTGTGTGTGTGTGTGTGTGTGTGTGTGTGTGTGCGCGCGTTATAGAAGTACTGTTTGTTAAAAAACTAATTTATACTAAGATGGAGCAGATGTATTGAATTTGTGAGCAACATTCAGTCCAATGTTTTATCATTAATCTAAAGTAAAATGAAAAATATTTTTTGAAAGATTTAATTAAAAAAAAAAACATTTGTTTTTAAATCACAATTTTAAAAAGATATTTTTTTAAATGATTGAAACATATTTTTTTAGAAATTATTTAAAAAGTATATTTAAAAATAATATTTTTTGAAAGATTTAATGAAAAATTTTAAATCATAGTTTTAAAAAGATGTAAAAAAAAACAATTCAAAACTTGTATTAAAAAAATATAATTTAAAACAATGTAATTTCAAAAAATATTTAGAAATACAATAAAACATATTTACAAATATCCATTTAAAAAATTAGAAAAGAATTGTGAAAAATAATTTCAAAAGGTAAAAAATATAACAAAAAAGCATATTTAAATAGATTTTCAATTGCAAATAAAGCCTATACTTACTGTATCTGAAATGGAAGTAATAATAAAACTGTAGCTTTTATGTTGTAAATTCCACCTGAAATAAAGTGATAGCTTGTCTTCAAGTCGGATAATAATAAAAATAGTTTGAGATGATTCACTGTCTTTCAGATTAAGATCATTCACGACAAAACATTCACTGTCCTTTCAAGGTGATAAAAATCTGCTACTTTAGGGCATTCATACTGTTTGTTTAATCCCATTTTAAAAGCAGGTTTATCAAATGCTCTACAATTAAATGATATACTGTATATATATATATATATATATATATAGGATACACTCACACACAGAGATGTGCATGTACATATTGTTAAATAAATAGTCCATTTTAGCTGGTAATGAATGCCCAGCGGGATGCTATAAATATTCATCTCATATCTGTATTTATCTTTGCATGTACTAGGCATGTTAGTTGTTGTACATCCTTAAAATAGAAATTCAGATGTTAATATTAATACTCACTTCATCCCCAACTCTACAACATGCTTTCAGAGCCTCATTTGTCTACAAGCAAATAAAGGGTTATTGTGTGCATTATAACATCTATAATGAAATGCAAATATCCAACTGGATGATGATGGTTTTACCAATAGTTTAATGAAAAGGTTTCCCAAGGTGTGAAAGTTTAAATACATTCTACGTTGTAGTGAATTAGCTGCAATAGGTGGACATAATAGAGAAGCACATTTCCTAAGGCAACAGGAATAACGAGCATATACTGTATATATATATATATATATATATATATATATATATATATATATATATATATATATATATATATAGTAGCAAAAACTACTACCACACAAACCCAAATATAGAACACTGAGCTTTGTTTTCAGACGTGTACGGCATACATTTGATTTATTCAACCACTGAAAGTAATAATAAGCTGTCTGCTCTGATCTAAAAAGCCTTGAGTTAAGAAGTTAAACGCTTGCTTTGCTGATAAAAAAAAATTAAATTTAATAAAAAATAATTGGAGAAATAAAGTGAAAGTCTCTGGGTGGTAGATCTGTTTTCCCTTCATTGTAATAACAATCAAATTCAATCATAAATAGCAACGTTCATTTATTAGTTTGTTTGATTTGTAGCAGGATTATCTCAAAAAGTACTTCATGGATTCTGATGTTTTTTTAAACCAAAAATAGACTTTACGCCAGTGGTTCCTAACCTTTTTTTTTTTGATTTTGATATCAAGAATTTCTGGGGACCCCAAAGTTTTATTAGATTAGTGACGAGTTGTTCCAGCTCAGATCAGTTCAAAAATTTAAAAAAAAAATTGCCGTCATTCATTATGTCACCACCAAGTTTCATCAGGATCAGATCCAGATTCCTTCGCAAAAATGGGAGTGCCCAAACATTTGGACTTACTGTATGTTATATATAGAAATAGATGAAAAAACAACAACTTAATAATTAATTCCCATCCACTCAATAGGGAGTTTGAACTTCTCCCCTCGGGTAGACGTTACAAAGTGCCAAGGGCAAATCGTAATATTTTTAAAAATTCCTTTATCCCTAAAGCAACTGAACACCATGTCCCGTTGATGTGTTGTATACGGCCACTGCTGTCCTGCTTCTTGCCCTGAAGATGTCTGTGTGTAAGTGTTGTTGCTGCTGCTGTTGTTGTTGTTATGCGGTTCTGCTTGTTGTTTTTATGAGACCAAAGATAAATCTCCACACTGTGGACAATAAATGAATTAACTAACTAACTTAATCTTGATTAATGTAAATTAACTGCATAACACGTAATGTAAACTTTCTGGCACTAGCTGCTACGTGATTAGAATTGATGTACTAGCTGCTACATAATTAGCATTGAGATGTTAGCTGCTACATGTTTAGCATTGAGGTGTTAGCTGCTACATGTTTAGCATTGAGGTGTTAGCTGCTACATGTTTAGCATTGAGGTGTTAGCTGCTACATGTTAAACAGTGCGGTAGTAGCGAACACAACTGGGCTTATATTTTCCATCTGCGTTATTTTTTTTGTGCGTTATTTTTATGTAATAAATGAATTGATATTAACACGTCAAAGTCCCAACCTTTATTTATCTATATATATATATCCTTCCTTTCAGCCAAGTATAAACTCTTTGTCTTATCAGATTATTGTTTTACTACTTACAAATTAACTTTTGTTCACTTCTTCTCCAACGCTATAAAAAAAAAGTTAGCAAAATAATGAATATTGTGGGTTCAAAGCTTCTTCCTGGATGGATGGATGGATGGATGGATGGATGGATGGATGACAACGACAGGTGATCATTAGTGTTATAATAATAAATCAATCCACATCAGCAATGCTTTCCACAGATGAGATGATGACCCGCTCTCCCCAACGACACCATCCTGAGTCTGAGGAACATGTTCCTTGTTTTCTATTGGTTCTGAGGATTCCTCACATTTAACAAGCTCTTTATATCTGTCACACCTCCTGTGCCAAGCACAGATGCTCTGCTCTTTATCTCATCCTCTAGACGCCTTTCTCTGTCTCACAGGGCTGCTTTTGACTTCTAGTGCTTATTGTCGAGTTTCACCCAGACAACATCCTGACACCTCAGCACGGTTGAGCCTTCATGCACTGAAAAAATAAAAGCTTCTTTCTGTGTCATTTTTGCATGGAAGCAAATTGTACAGTTTATTTAACCCTCGGGGCACTTTTGAAAAAAAAATTACTTTCTGCACCAAAATGGTATCCTACATAAATCTGTCGTTAAAATGTAACGTCCTGTTTTTTCAACAAGAAAAACACAAACTATGCATTTTTTTCAAAAATGAGGTGCAAAATGGATTATTTGGTATGAAGTTATTACAGCCTTGACTAGGTCAATTGTTGATAGGAACACTGAACATTACTTTTAGAGCATTTAATAAAAAAAAACCAATGAAAAAAAAACCTACACTCTTTGAGCTTAAGTACCAAAACAGTAAATTTCATAAAAGTGTCTTCAAAATGTTATACAAATAATTTTCCGCACTTTTTTCACACCAGATCTTTTCAACAACTTCAGACCTAACCATAAAAATGAAGTTTTCATGACTTTTCTGTATTTTTCTTTCACATTTTTATGCCCTTTCTGTCATAAAAACATTGTTTTTTTTTTTTTTCCCATCAGGAAAAACACAAAATAAGGTGCAAAGTGGAATATGTGCTATGAAGTTATTACAGCCTAGACTAGGTCAATAATTGATAAGAACATTGATTTTGAGGCATTATTACTTTTAGAACTATGAGCATTTATTGAAAAAACTACTCTTTGAGCTTAGGTACCAAACGGTACCTTTCATTAAAGTGTCTTCAAAATGTCATATATACATATTTTTTCACATCAGATATTTTCAACAACTTCAAACCTAACCATAAATATATGGTTTTTCATTATATTTTTAAACTATTTTTTTTTTGCCCATTTTGTCATAAACATCTTTTTTTCCAATGATAAAAGCACAAATTATGAATTTTTCCCCCAAAAAATCAGGGGCATTTTGTATTTTGAAGGTAGAGGCTTAGCTTTATTAGATATTTATGGGAAAATCACTGTTGTATGTCAGGATATAACAGTATATCCAAAATATATGGTTATAATGGGAGTCAATTGGAACTCAGAGTGACGGTGCACTTTATATCTCCTGTTCTATACATCTTGCAATAACAGTGATTTTGAGTTATGAACATGATATTAAAAGAAAACTCCTGACCAAGGATTATACAATTTGTCTTTAAACTGAATGAGATATTGAGAATAAAAAAAAAATAACTGAATAAGCAGAATGTACACATTTGGTTCTCAAAAGTGCCCCGAGGGTTAAGTGTCCTTACAGTAAAATCGATACAAGACTATTTTATTTTCAACAATTAATTATTTGCCCAAAGGGCTGAGAAACAATGTGCTTTGTTTAGAAGGACATTTATCTCCATGTGACGTGCTGGGAACGGCTGGATGATGTCAGCGCTGCTTCACTGGTTTAGTACATTAAGCTGACTATAGCTGCTCCATGTTTGAATCAATATAATAAGGCTTCTGTCAGTGACTATAAGAGCCATAATCTTACATGAGGCAGCTTTTATTGTAATGTGCACAAACTCTAGAGGAACACCTTGTACCCGGGGAATTCAAAAGTGGCCATAAATGCTGCGGAAGTTGTTCCTTAATTGCTCTGATTTCAAATGGACTTAATGTGGCATAATGAGTTTTCTGATCAATACCCAGAACCTGTTGACATGTTACGCTACTGGGAATTTGCTCCAACAGTGTTTCTCAAATGGGGGCACGATGGTACTACAGGGTGTACATATAGAGAGCAAGAGAGGAACATTTACTAACAAAAGCGTTAAAAATTAGGTTTTATGTTTATTTTTAGTGAAAAATTACAATTGTACTAAATATTACCAGCATTAAAAACACAAAATAAGAGAAACATACTGAACAACAACAACAGAAATACACAAAGTGACACCAAAAGACACACACACTTTTTATTACCAGCAACACGCCAAACGACAAAAAGATGAGAGAAAAACACACAAGATCACTAAAAAATACACAAAAATAACAGACATGTATAAAACGACATAAGAAACAACCAAACGACACAAAAAACAAACATACTGAGATAAAATAATTTAAATAAGACCAACAACACACAAAAACAACAAAAACACACAAATGACTTAAACACAACATTTTGAGAGAAATGATCTTGATTAGAACGTGAACTCTGGTCTTACATCAGAAGGGAGATGACCGTAAATATAAACTATAGAAATACATCTATTCAGGAGCCACTAAATACTGTTTCATTCACGTATTTACAAAATTAGATACTTTAAAATGTGTTTTCATTCATTTCTTCCATCGTTATGATCTATTGCCTTGACACAATACCCTCAAACTTCTTTAAAACTGTTGTAAAGTCAATTGTCACTGATCTGTGTCAGATAATTAACTGCTCATTCCAATCAGGCACCGTACCAAAATCCCTGAAAGTAGCTGCTGTGAAACCGCTGTTAAAAAAGAGAACACTGGATGCCTCTATACTGGCTAACTATAGACCAATCAGAACCTTCCATTCATGGCCAAGATCATTGAGAAGGTGGTCTTCAACCAACTGAGTCAATTCTTAACATTCAACAAAATATTTGATAAATTTCAGTCAGGTTTTCGTTCTCATCACAGCACTGAAACTGCTCTTATCAAAGTGATCAATGACATAAGGTTGAACACTGATTCAGGAAAAGTATCTGTTCTCATTCTGTTGGATCTAAGTGCTGCATTTGACACTGTAGATCATACAATTTTGTTGCACAGATTGCAAACATGGGTTGGACTAAATGGAAAAGTAATGCAATGGTTTAAGTCATACTTGGAGGAGCGAAGCTATTTTGTAAGCATTGGAAACTTTGAATCTGACAGATTACCAATGTCCTGTGGGGTTCCTCAGGGATCTGTTCTTGGACCCCTTCTGTTTAACCTTTACATGCTTCCTTTAGGACAAATTTTACAGAACTGTAAGGTTGATTATCAGAGCTATGCAGATGACACACAACTATATCTATCACTGAACCCAGATGACCATGGTCCCATTGAGGTGTTGTGTGACTGTTTAGAAAAAGTAAACTGCTGGATGAGTGAAAACTTCCTTCAACTAAACCATGACAAGACGGAGGTGATTGTCTTTGGTAACAAGGAAAAGAGGACTGCTGTCAGCAAGTATCTTGAGTCTCGATCTTTAAAAGCTAAAGACCAAGTCAAAAACCTTGGTGTTCTGATTGACTCAGATCTTACATTCAGCAGTCAGATCAAATCTATCACAAAAACAGCCTTCTACCACCTAAAGAACATCTCCAGAGTGAAAGGTTTAATGGCTCAGAAAGATCAGGAGAAACTGGTCCATGCTTTTATCTCCAGCAGACTGGACTATTGTAATGGTCTTCTGACAGGAATCCCCCAAAAGAGCATCAAACAGCTACAGCTGGTTCAGAACGCTGCAGCTCGGGTCTTAACCAGAACAAAGAGGTCAGAGCACATTACTCCAGTTTTAAAGTCTTTACACTGGCTCCCAGTCAGCCTCAGAATAGACTTTAAAGTTCTGCTGCTGGTGTATAAATCTGTGAATGGGTTTGGTCCAGAATACATCAGTGACATGTTGGTCAGGTATGAACCCAGCAGGTCTCTCAGATCTATGGACACAGGTCAGATAGTGGAGCCCAGAGCTCACAGTAAACATGGTGATGCTGCTTTTAGTTGTTATGCTGCAAAGAAGTGGAACAAACTGCCAGCGGAGCTGAAGTCAGCATCCAATGTGAACATTTTTAAATCAAAGTTAAAGGCACTTTTTTTCTCTACTGCATATGATTGAGAGAGAGATTTTTTGTCATGTTGTTGATGTAATGATGATTTTACTGATGATTTTAATTGATTTTACTGATGATTTTAATTGTTCTTATTGATTTAAATGTTCTTATTGATTTTAAACAATTGAATGTTTTATCATGTAAAGCACATTGAGTTGCCTTGAGTATGAAATGCGCTATATAAATAAATTTGCCTTGCCTTGCCTATTATTGTTTTTTTTTTTTTTTGTTTTTTTTTACAGATTTCTGAGCAAAATGTAGCATAGTTGGACATAAGGGGGACTTGAACCCAAAAAGTTTGAGAACTGTGGTGCAGAAAAAAGCAATTTTTCATGTCTGATTCTTCACCATAAATATTTGATTGTTTTCTTTGTTCTCGTAATTGTTTATTATAGTTAACTCGCCCTGTGTCTCATCAAGCACTCTTCAGTTCAGGCATTCACCCATTGCCCGTACCTGTGTTGCTATGACAACAGCCTTTGCTTGATCAGCCCCCTGTTTATGAAGTGACACTTGAATGACCACTACATGCATCAGTGGAAAGCACCCAACTGAAAGAAAACACAATCTTTGTTCAGTTTTACCAATGCCATGTTCAGATGTGGTCAGAGAAAACACAGCATACAAACAGAGACCCCCACTGTACCTGAAAGTGGTTGAAAAACAGACGTGAGCAATGAAGAACAGTCATGTATTTGTGCCAAAGTATATAGTCATCTTAAAGATGTAAATCATTGTTTTAATCAGAAATAAAATGGGTTGAAAGTGATGAAAAATTGTGGAAAAGGTGGTGAAAAACCTCAGAAATTGGTTAAAAGTGGCAAATTAGAATAAACAGAAACAGACAGCTAAGGGGTAAAAAAAAAATTCAGAGTGTCAGTAATGGAACAATTAGTTTACACTGTCAAATAATGGGTGAATAATGGTTAAATTGGCAAAAATAAGCATGAAATATAGCAAGAGGTCAAAAGTGACAATAATATCCGATATATATAATATTCAACATATCCGACATTAGATGGAATGGGTTTATACGTGCCAAAAATGTCTTGAAAGTGGAAAAAACATGGCAAGAAAAAGGGATGAAAATAGGTGAAAATATGGCAAGTTTGGTGTAGTTGCAGAAAAAGGAAGAAAAAATAAGCAAAAACGGGCTCAAACTATTTGTTTCTTAAAGGCATCTGAATGGCAACCACCTCCCATCTCCTCCTTGGACGCAGAATTGTTGACGTTTATCGCATTTCAATCATGTAAATGTCGGATAAATGCAACCTGGGGTAATGTAATCTAAAAAGTAGAAACAATTAGTTAAAACTGGCAAATAATGGGAATGAAACATTGTGAATGTGGTTAAAATGGCAAAAATATGCATTAAATTTGGTGTTTCTTTCCTTTTCATTACAAATTTTATATTTTGATAGCGCTTCGAGATTACTTTTGTTGTAATTTGCTCTGCATTAATAAAGTTGAACTGAATTGAATTGAATGGAGAAGAGGGTAAAAATGACAATAATGGGTCAACATATGTGACATTAAGTGAGAAAAGTGGTGAAAAAGGGTTTATAAGTGCTGAAAATGTCTTGAAAATGGGGAAAAAATGTGCAGAACAGGTATTGAAATTTGATGAAGTGGCAGAAATCGGAGTAATGTAGCAAAAATGTATTAAAATAAGCAAAAACATGGCAAGAAAAAGTGATTAAAATATGGTAAGTTTGGTGTAGTTTTGGTGTAAAAAAGGGAGAAATAAGCAAAAATGGGCTCAAATTGTAAAAAGAAAATATGTTTCTTGAATGCATTCTTTGTCATCAATGAAAAGAGGTTCGACACTTGTGTATGCATATGGGCAGGAATCCTGAACCCTCCTTCTTATATGATACATTTTCACCCTCAGTATATATATATATACCAACAAATGATGAAAATGATCAACACACACCCCCCTCACTAAATTGGCCATATCTCAAAAAGTGTTTATCTGATCAAACTAAAATGTACAGTGTGCCTGTTGAATAATCATGGAAGAATTTGTAAAAAAAAAATCTGAATTTGCGTGGAATGTCTTGAAAATTAGTTGAGATGATATGGAATGACCCAATTTTGTTACTGACCCTAACCGTGGACACAGATGACCAGAGACCACCGCCAACTGTACAAAAAAATAATTTTGATGAATTTGAAACTGAATGCAAATTAAATAAAGCCATTCACCCCTCCTCCACATCTTTATTATTAATTCATTGTACTACTTCAGAGTGATAATATATCACCTCACACTTCAACTGAATAAATGACTAGTCTGTTATGATTTTCATAATATGCATAATTCAAGCAGAGTGGAGACATACACGTGTGTGTGCGCACACACACACACATGCACACATTACCCAGGGCATACACAAAAATGTGCGTCACATGAAACCCAACAAGCTATACAACCATATGCCATATAGTAGTCAAAAGTTACAAATTTCCCAAATTAATTAGAATAAATACAATTCTTAATATAATGTACATAATATACACATATTCTAAGTGCCATAAAACACAATGACTGTACAAAATGTTTATGAATTAATTTGTTGTATACGTTTTCAGTGAAATGGTCCCAAACTTTTCAGACTTTAGGTTGGTTCTTTATCTGTTGCACAATTCTTCTTCACAATGTAAATGGTGAAGTGACACTGCACCCAGCAGTTCATGTATGGTTCTGCAGCAAAAATTACGCCGAAAGTTCCCACTGGCTTGATTTTATCATGAATTTACAACATTAAACGACATATATTAAATGTATATACATTTAAATACATGCCTCCCCCGCATGAATATGAAACTCTGCCTACTGTATGTGTACAACTCATGTATTTGGTTGTGTTAACACAGATATTTCACTTCCCTTTCGTGGGCACACGATGGAAGGTGCAGATGCATGTGCTGCTGTGTGGTTGTATTGTTGCCTGTGGAGCTGAGATACAGTAATAGATTATGACAAGGCCTTTTCTCTACCTGCCCCAGGGTACTTAGTCATGTGGGGTTGAAGTCAAGCCAGCCCTCTCAGGACCTCTCCAATCTGAAACATATTCTGTCAACAACACCCCCACCCCACACCCCATGTTCATGTCATCTATCAATCTCTACCTCTACCTATTCACTAAGTCCAGGTTATGGCCTGGAGACGACAGTGACTGCTGATGCTTCTGGGGGTTCTCAGCTCCTCCCCCCTCTCCCTATCGAGCAGTAGATGGCCAATCACACGTGACAGTATGAGGGCCGCAGACCTTAGTAGGAGGCTGTTTGTGCCATAAACAGACTCTGACAGCCACACTGACTAACGGCGCACACCACTACACAAAGTGGAGCTATTTATATCAGCTTATACCCCCCAACAACCAGGTGACAGTGCACAGATGAAGCGAGCTGAAAACCAAAAGATCCCACATGGAAAAGGAACCGGTGAGATTGAGCAGCAGGGTTGGACTTAATTCCTTTTTTCAATTACAATTATGTCTTCAATTTTTTCATCTTCAGTTACAACTCAATTATGGTGAACGGCATTTTTTCCAATTACAATTAAAATTATTATTGTTCCCTTGTAAGTCCATTACAATTACATTCTCAAATACTAAAGTTCAAATTCAATTAATCACAATTACCAAGCCTTTAATAAATAACCCCATCAAAGTTGCTCTTGTGCTAGTTTTCTGTTAGCATCTCTTATGATAACGTGTCAGTTTTGACACATGTCTTAAATCAGCTGTAAAATACATAAAAATATGATCTATCATCTAATTTGTTTTACACCTCTTGGTTGCCTTGTTATACTTCCTCAACCATGAAAATATTGGTAATAATATTTTTGGAGTGGACGTCTGAGCATTTTTTCCTGTCAGTATACCCCTTGATTTCAATTTTTTGGCCGGGCTACCGGACTCAAAACGCCACTCATTTTGTCGTTGTTGTTGTTCTCCTTGTTGATGTGTAACGCCCAATTTTTATTTGGGGCCC
Organism: Gouania willdenowi; assembly: GCF_900634775.1. Classification (NCBI taxonomy): domain Eukaryota; kingdom Metazoa; phylum Chordata; class Actinopteri; order Blenniiformes; family Gobiesocidae; genus Gouania; species Gouania willdenowi. The sequence goes on from NC_041059.1 coordinate 4,103,551, forward strand.
AGGGGGTCACAAGGTATCCTTGCCTGCAAGATGGATTCTCCTGGTGTTCACAAACACCAGAATCCATCTTGTGCTGCTCCAGCCCTTACCTTTCGTGAGCGAACCAAACCGGTTCGAATCAATCATGAGGCAGTGTTGTGGTTTAGGGTGGGAAATCCGGGTCTGACAAAGGCAGAAGCTCCAAAGCAAAACTGGCCCATGCGCAGTTGCGGAGAGAGGAACTAGCTGGGCTACCGCTATTAGCATAGCTCCAAATCAAAACAGAAAGTTGTCAACGAAGGAGGATGAACGTGTTGAAACTGCTATAAACTCCGTTTTAGAAGAATTCAGCATTTCCTTTTTGAATGAGCAACAGCGAGAGGCACTTTGTGCATTTATGGACGGTAAAGACGTACAGTATGTTTTCACCAGCGGAGCCTTGTTGTTGTTGTAGAAGCGCCTCTGCCATGCAAATGGCTAAAACAAATCATGGTGGACAGGCGCTTTGCCCAATCAGCTTCAAGCATTCTGTTCATGTCCCTCTCTGGTACCAAATGGATTCTCCTGACACGGACCCAGATCCATGTGGAGAAATCGAGTTAGAAGGAGAGCTACACATCAAGTCCCAAGGAACTCCGAAAGACAAAAAAACAAAGTTGATTTCTCACTTATTTGCGAGTCAAGTATTATGATGGTTGGTGGTACCGAATCATTGGCACATACCAATATATAAATGGGGCCCATTACCCCGTACGTTTTCACGGGGAACCCATTTTTCAAATGTCTACTCCTCCGTTAGTTCTCGTTAGATCGGAATACAGTTTGGTTTGAAAACTCTATGAATGAATATAATGAGACACTCTGAGCCCTTTTTTGAATATTCCAGAAATTTCCAAATTTATGGGAACATAACATTTCAAAGGTAATTCAACGTAGATTACGGTTATGCTTCACACAATTTGATTAGGGGCCCGAGGGGTCCACCCCTTTTTTTTTTTTTTGGCAATTTCCATTAAAGTTGTTTTCTCATTTATTTGTAAGTCAAATATTGCGACAGTAGGTTCTACCGAATCATTGACACATACCAATATATGAATGGGGCCCATTACTCCGTATGTACCATGGGAGCGCCAGGGGGCCCAACTTTTCAAATGACTACTCTCCGTTAAAGCTCGTTGAATTGGGCTGTAAATTGCCATGAATATTCTATGAGTGGATGTCAAGAACCTCAGTGGAACCAAATCATTTGACTCAATTCTCGGGAACAAATTCGATGCAAATACGTTCAGCGAACCCGGCCGTAGTTCATCAGAACTTGTTTTTTAAATGGTAAAATCATTTTTTAGAGGACATTTTCTAATAATGTTAACTAGATATGTGTAAACAATAGAACTGTAACATGATTCCCTAGTTTGCATTTAAATAAATTGTAATTGACAGTTTTTATAACAGATTTTTTTTTTTATTATTGTTTTATTATTAATTACACAATTTCAATTATAATTGACTCCAACCCTGGTGATCAGCGCATACATGCTAACGCTGTCGTGTTGTCACCTTAGCATTTCCACGGCTCTGTCATTCAACCAAAGCAGATAAATATAGAATAAATATGCAGGCACCTTTCCAATAGTAATTCCACTAACGATGCCAAGCAGCCATTTATGAATGAACGTTCCTGCGAGTGAAGCATGTTGTATTAATGGCAGTGCGGCAGTTTAGCCAAACCTCAGCAAAAACTACCCCAAAGATGTCCTTCCGCACGTAGACATGACCTTTTGTCTGTGAGACACCCGAGAAATGTGCAAGTATAAAGTAAAACCAATGCATTGGAAACTGGTGGACAAAGCGGATGCCCTGTAGACTCATAAATTAATTGTGAGTAGTGACTGAAACAGTGAACAAGCAAACACTGAGGTCAGCGTGTGCTTGTCTGGATACAAGCCAACGTGTCCAATGAGCGGTGTTGTGTGAATCTACTCTAGCTTAGTGTTTTACAACTGACAGAAAGTATATCCCACTATGTTAAAGCTTATTTCCTATATTAAAGCACATATTGAGTGTTGTGTGATATATCATGTAGAATATCATGTCATTTTTGTAAATAGGCCTGTTTTAAAGTTAAACGGAAGTTTGGTCAGTAGCATAATAGCGGGTCTCTGAAATGTCGGAACGAGATGTGCCTGCATGAGTTTTCTGGATCAAATGAGCACATGTTGATATTCTACTTGGTCACTTTCTCACTTAAAATGTTTTCAGAACTTTCAAAGGTGGAGAATCAACAGAGATATCAGGATGTCCCAATCAATATCGATATCGGTCGGATATCGGTCCGAAAACAAATATCGGATTTTTTTACATCCAAAATAATCCATGTATCATGTCTGTGTCCAACACCAGCTAAAGCGAAAAAGACACATTTCTGATGCACAGTTGGAAACAGCGATCTTGTCATGCCGAACTGCTGTTAGCATAGCCATTAGCGTCGGATGAGAGTACACTTCTGGGTCACGTACTTTGGCAAATCGCTGATGGAGAAAACAAATAAAGGTGTTCGTTTTTCGTTTTCTGTACCAAAGCAAAAATGCTTGAATTTGAAAAACAAGGCGTTTTCCGTTTTTTTCATTTTGGTTTTGGAAACAAATATCAAATAATGAGTGTTTTTTTCTTGTTTTTCATATTTTTGTGACATAATGAAAAACGAATGAACGAATGATGCACGGATTCAAAATATCTGATTCATATTATTATGTAATAATTATTATTATTAACCTCATGTTAACTATTTTGGCTTTTTATAACCATTTAACACTAGCATGACCAGAGTGGTGTCATTTGACACCTATACCTATAAAGTCCAAGCTGGTGTCATTTGGCGGGTGTGAACAACTCAGCTTGTGACCATTGTTATGTTACTGAGGCCACTACTCCCCCCTCAGCTAGGGTGGGGGGGTGGCTAGGTAGGTTCCAGGACACAAAGACCTTTTGTAATCTCCTTTGTGTTTCCCATACAGCAGCTACATAGAGGTTGCAACTTATATTTCAACTTTTGCAACAGAAAGTAGTAAGTAATAATAGTGAGACGGCAACAGTTTGTTTGCATTCTTGGTGAAATTTATTTAATAGAGATTTTGTGAACAATTCTGGCACTGCCACACCTCCTTTATGCATTTGCCACATGCAAACTTGTCACAATACATACAACGCTTGGTGGCACGGTTTTTCCTGCAGCAACACTTCACCTGGCACAATGCCCTTTTCCCCACATCAGGTGTGGGTGGTTGTTGCTGAAGGTTTTGCTCATTCACCTCCTTGGCTGCCATATGAGACTGGGCAAACTCATTTGCAAGCTCCAGCAAGAAGTCCACCCTTCTCTCCTTGACCCCAGTGCATGCCTGATAAAGCACATGTGCGTTCAGCGCTGCAATGTCAATCATGTTGTAAAACACAGCGACTGGCCAACGCCGTGTTCCTGAACGCACAGTGTACTTTCGAACCATCTGGTCCATGACATGCACACCGCATTTCATGCTGTTGTAGTCGGTGACTGTGTTCGGCTTTTTTTTCCGAGTAGCCTCAGTCTCCACCACGCTGTGCACGCTACTGAGGAGGCAGACAGTCTTCTTTCGTTTGGGCACATAAACAGTCAGTGTGGCACCAGAGGTTGAAAACACTTGTGTGCTGAATTCCTCACGGGCCAAATTCTTTTTAGCTGAATCTGGAAGCTCCCGGCGAATCTTATTGACTGTGCCAAGGAGGGTGGTCTTCCGGCTGTGCAGTCGACGTGCTAGTGACAATGAAGTGAAAAAATTGTCGGTTGTAACAGTTCTTCCTTTGTCCATAAACGGTTCCATAAGCTTCATCACCACATTTTCAGACAATCTCTCCCCAGGTGGACGACTGGGGTCTTTGCCAAGATATGGGATGATTTTGCACACATACTTGGATTTAAGGTCACATGCCACCCAGAACTTGATACCAAACTTGTCCGGCTTCGTTGCAATGTATTGCAAGAAACAGCAGCGAGTCTTAGTTGGAAAAAGTTGCTCATCTATGGTGATGTGCCTGCCTGGGTTGTACGAAGTGATGCAGTTGGCAACAAAAGACCCCCAAACGTCAGAGATTGCAGCAAACCGGTCAGTCGCAACTCGTTCACCGCGTGTGTCCTTGTCGTCGAAGCGTAGATGCTGAATGATGTCCTTGAAACGGTTTCGAGCCATAATCCTGTTGATCAGGGGTGGTCCCAGATTTGCTGACCATGCGTCATGCAGCGATGGAAGGCGGACAATCCCCCGCAGAAGCAGGATGGCAATGAACGCCATTAGTTCAGGTATGGCCATGAACCAGTTCTCATGTTGTGTCTGGAGTGCATGCTGGACAGTCCACTCCTGAATGGTCCGAAGCATTTCCAGAGTTATGAAGCAGAAGAAACTCTGTAAGCGACTCGTCACCTTTCTTCTGGCCAAAGCAGTTGGCTCTCCATCTGTGACGTGACCTTCAATTGGGCTGTGATGGAGAGGCCTTCCGACCTGTTCTTCACGCCACACTGTGCCGTCTTTTGCCGTCTCTGTCAGCCACTCGTGTGTCTCCAGGCGACCTCTCTTTTCTGAAGGTGGCGAATCCTCCTCATCTATAGGGTGATCATATTTTTGAGATGTGATTAATGAAACATTAAAAACACAACTGCCATAATCAGCAAACAAAAAAAAGGATGTTTAGAAAATCTTACCGGAAGAAATTTCAGAGTCAGAACTCAGATGAAGGGATATTTCTTCTCCATCGGAGTCACAGGGGTTGGCGTCATTTAGGATCATCTCCAAAGCCTGCTGAGAGCTGTAAACTTTTGACATCCTTGCTTCTCAGTTGCCAGAGTCAGTGAAATATCTGCCCAGAGTTGGCTATTTATTCACCTTGAGGTGAATTGTGCTTTGTGGAAGGGTGGGCGCAGGTATCATCATCGTTCACACCTTCGCCCACCCTTCCACAAAGCACACACGATAAGCCTTTTCAAACTTTCACAATGGTTCAGTACTTCCGCATTGGGTCAAAGGTCAAGAGGGATAATGTCAGCATAACTGATGGTGTAAACAGAGATTGAGATTGTTTTTCCCTGTTGAAGCATTGATTCTTTGTGCATCTTGTGCACTTTCTTCAAATTTGTAAAATAATAGCTTAATAAAATAATTCATGGACCTGGTTAGTGAATGGTGGACCTCGTGAATTTACCTTTTTAAAGTGAGAACTCAAACAGTCCTTTTCACACTCGGAAATCTTGCTTTACCATAAATAGCAACAATACATTTGATTTATAAGCACAAAAACAATAAAGGTAAATAGTGAAAATACAGGAGTAGGAAACAGGAGCTTGGTTGCTTTATTACTGTTTTTCTTTTTTTAATTTTATTTATTGTGGTTTATTAATTGATCACAACACACATGGCTCATATTAATTTGGCCATTCTTATCCAATAATTCCATATAATGTTATTTGGATTAACAACCATCATCTACATGGAAGAAACACTGGTTTCTCAACACTGGCCATCATTTACACCAACCCCCAAAGTTTGTCACTGCCCAGCTGCACATTCCGATCGAATGGCTGCATTTACATAAGAGAGGTGGCCCCACTGAGTTGCAAATGAGTGTCATTTGGCGGCCTCTGGGCAGGGCAGCAGGAGTAAGAAAACCTTGGGCATGCTAGTGTTAAAGACACAATCAGACATATTTTGACAGAGTTTGAGTCAGATTTCGACATGGTGACAGGCTCGCACACACTTCAAAAAGCAATAGGAACAGCTGCTCCCCAAAAAGCCGGAGACACGAACAACATGGTGATCATTTGCCTCTAAACTCCAACTAAAGCCATACTTTAAGTTTTATCATCCATACACCATTGGCCAGAAGGAAAATCGTGCTTTCCTTTTCTTTTCTTTTTTTTTTTTAAATATAGAACAAAAACATTCTAATAGCCATAGCTGATGGGGAAATGCAAAATGATGAAGGAATTAACTTTTTTTAATCGTGCCACGGTTCATGTTTCCAAAGAAAATACAACATAAAGATGAATTTCAATGGCAAACAGTGTTTAATGCAGTCTGTCATGTTGGAGATTATACTGGGAGAATTTCCGTGTTCATTATTTCCTTTCTTAAGTAAAATAAACTCAAACAAACAACACATAACAAAGCACGTCAGTAATCAACAAAGATCAAGTAAAAAGGTGGCATTTGATGTCTGTTTTTGTACTAAAATAAACTAATTTACCACCATCTTTCAGGTTAACACTGCTTTTTTCTCCGATTGCCCTTCAGGTTTGGAAAATAAAAGATTAACAACAATATGTTTAAATTTCAAACTGTAGTAATAGGATCTAGAGCAGAGATCAGCAACTTTGATCACAGCGGAGCCACAAGGAATGACTGTCAGGTCTGTGTGCCACATTATCAACATTAATGTCAGCATTTAGAATTATGACCAATCTGAGTTTTTATACATTGTTGTTTTGTATATTTTCTTATGTTTGTAATCATATCTTTTTGGAGTCATTTTGCGTATTCACTTGTGGGGCTGTACACAATTAGACCAAGGGCCACATATGGCCCCCAGGCCGCCAGTTCCTATGTACAATCTAGATAGAGCAAGGAGGAAGAGTTGAAATGTGTGTGGACCAGTGACGTGCCATGACCACTAGGGTTGGGTAGGCACGTTGCAAATCGAGACCACCAATGACAATTTTATACGTTTCTGCTGGCAAGTGTTAATTCAATTGAAAATCAATTTTATTTGTGTAAAGCAATTTCCAACAAAGTCATCTCAATGCGCTTATCAAAATATAAAATTCATAATAAGAAAGAAAAAACCCAACAAGATCCACATGAACAAGCATTTAGCCATCTATCAAAATCAACATAAACAAACATTTAATATAGCCTCCATACTCTCCCAACAAGACATACCTCATGACATGACAGTGCATCCGTGGTTTGTGTTGGAAACACAGAAACACGGAGAAAATGACAACAACAACAACTCAAAACAGCCTCAGTGAGGAGCATCCACAAAGTCAATCCTTCCTTTTGTACCATTCACTGTGAAAACTATGAAACATGTTCTGACCTTACCTTTGCTGAAGGTCTGGTAGCTCAGGTGTTGGTCTCCATCTTTTAAAAGCTGTGGTTTTTCCTCAAAAAAATGTTTCTCTATCATCTCTGGCACTGTCATCCTGCCTGTACTGTTATCCCGCCCACTAGCTAGAGAACTGGTTGTCATCTTCGGGACCTGACTGCGCATGCACAAACACGTAAAAAAAACACGCAATGGGAATGGAGGTAGAGGAGCAAGGGGTGTGGCCTCCTCCTGCCTTACAGCGGAGTGAGACTGTGCAGCTGTTCCAGGAAATAGCGCTGTTTAGTAATTTGGGCTATGAAACGTACAAAATGCTGACACTTTCAAACTTATAGGTATTGAAGGCTATTGGAAATGGAAAAATAAATAATTTATAATTATATTATAATCAAAATATCAATTCACCCTTGGGTATGCACTGCCTACCCTGACGGCAGGTCACTGGTGTGGATGAAATCACCAACATTGTTGTGGACCAAAGGGGTATGCAAGAATCTAGATGACCTCTTATCGCTCTAACTTCCAGGATTTAATCCATGTGTGCTGGACTACAAAGCTCGCTGAAGCTGAATCACTATGGCAACTAGTCTTTCACAGCTAACCTGGTCGCGACCGAGTTTTTCTCCAGCTTAAATGTTAGCAAGTGATAAAGTCCCGCCTCCTGACCGATCAGATCTCTTAGAAAACCAGCTGTCCAATGAAAGGTGATGTGACCACAGAGAGACGCAATCCTTTCATTTACCGATGACGTTCTATAGGAAAAATAAGAAGATTTATATCTGATGAACTGATCAAATAAAATCAATAAAATAAGTCAGCTGATAACACCTGCGTGCATCGGGCACTTTCACACCAATAAATTAATTCATTCATTCATGTAATCTGAGGTAATGCTGAGAGCCTATAACATATAAAAATATTCCACCTTATGATGTAGGCTGATCTGTATGAACGCAGGATCACAGCCACAGTAACATGTTAAAAAGAAAAAATAAAGTCCGTTTATAATCTCACAAATATAAACATTAACACTCATCAATTCCTGCATTCATAACTTTCTGGTTTTACTGCAGCACCAGTGGTGTTTTTGGTCTGAATAATGAATTTTAATTCTTCATATTTTTAACTTAAGCAACACGTAACCGATCGGGACCAGGTTATGAAATGGATCAGATCTGATAGAGTATAAAAGCTCCTTCTCCTGCACTACTGTTGTTCTTCCCTCTCATCATGGATTTATATTCATTATATTTAAGATCATAAACTGTTCCTCCTGTGAAGACGCTCTGCCAGTTTTCTCCATTGATTGGTCAGACGCTGCAAGCTCCACCCCTTTCAAGTCAGCGAGTACGTACGAGAGTGAAATCACTTGGCTTAAATTAGTGTGTTAGTTCAAGCCAGCTAACGGAGCTTATAAACCAATCTCGATTCGTAGCATAGCCTCTAAAGGTTGAGATAAATCAAAGAGGAATCACAGCTCTATCTTTTTCTGTAGAGAAGACTCTCCATGTTTCTAACCAGGTAAAGGAGTTGCTGCTGATTACCAGTAGCACGTTCCTCTTTGATCAAATACAGCTTTACATTTTCTCATCCATTAATGCAGATCTGAAATACAAAGCAAACCCACAGTTCAGGTGGGTTAGTACAAAATAAATGAAAATAAATTAATAATTTGTGTTTGTCCACTATACCTTTAATTCATAATGTCCTTAAATATAAATGTAGGATACTGAAGAAAAGAAGGTATCGTAAGATGTGAATTGTGTTTTTGAGACGTAATTACTGGTAAGTGAAAATCGTTGGTCACTTTAAGTACAACATCATCATGCATAGGGCCACCAGGAACTGACTGTCTACTATTTGTGTTTTTACTTGAATCCACCGCTTCTTCCTAGCAATAGTCCGACCATATTCTGGTCGTTTGCTAGCTCCAAAGTCAAATGATAATTGGGTGTGAATGTCCTTCGAGATAATTGTCTCTCAGCTCTGTTTGTTTGTATTATTATTGTTATTGTCTATTTGTCTGTGGGACTATTATTGAGAGCAGCCGAGGCTTTAGCGAGGCCCTGAGTTCATCCTAGCCTGCTAACAGTGCAAAACTAAATAAACTATAAAAGTTAGCAACACATCACAGGGATAATAAAAGGCAGACGATCACAGTCTCGATCGCACACGCTCTCTCTGGCATTTTATTCAAATTAGTTTTT